>NC_021165.2:54842574-54844125 GCF_000331145.2 Cicer arietinum | reverse complement strand
TACTCTTCCAATGTCTGACCAATGGGGTTCAAGGCGTATTATTATTACTATCCTCTAACTCAGGGTCTGAAATGGACTTGTCCAATATTTCTGTAGTCAGTGAGTTTGAGGATGTCTTTCCAGAGGATTTGACATCTTTGCCTCCTGAAAGAGAAGTAGAGTTCTCAATAGATTTGGTCCCTGGAACAGGACCAATCTCCATTGCCCCTTACAGGATGTCCTTGAAAAACCAATTAGAGGACTTGATAACCAAGTAGTTTATCCGAGCAAGTCCTTGGGGAGCCCCAGTGCTCTTGGTAAAGAAGAAGGATGGCAGCATGAGGTTATGCATAGATTATAGAAAATTGAATAAAGTGACCATCAAGAATAAATACCCTCTGCCCAGAATTGATGACCTTTTAGACCAATTAGGGGGAGCTACTGTGTTCTCCAAAATTGACTTGAGGTCAGGGTACCACCAAATCAGAATAAAATCAGATGATGTACCAAAAACAGCCTTTAGAACTAGGTATGGGCACTACGAATTTTTGGTTATGCCTTTTGGTGTAACCAATGCTCCAGCTGTGTTCATGGATTACATGAATAGAATTTTTAGGCCATACTTAGATAAGTTTGTGATAGTATTTATAGATGACATACTAATATACTCTAAGACTCTAAAAGAACATGCAAGTCATCTTCAAATAGTATTGCAAGTACTTAGGGATAGAAAACTTTATGCTAAACCAAGCAAATGTGAGTTTTGGATGTTAGAAGTAAAATTTCTAGGCCATGTGATAAATAAGAAAGGAGTGGCAGTGGATCCCTCCAAAGTAGAGGCAGTGCTGAAATGGGAACATCCTAGGAATGTGACAAATGTTAGGAGTTTCTTAGGACTGTCGGGGTATTATAGGAGATTCATTAGGAAATTCTCCCAAATCGCCCTGCCTTTGACCAGACTGACTAGGAAGGACCAACCCTTTGTGTGGGATCAAAAATGCGAAAAGAGTTTTCAGACTCTTAAGATCAAGTTAACCACTGCCCATGTACTGGCCATACTAGATCCAACCTTAAGATTTGAAGTGTATTGTGATGCACCCCTGAAAGGTTTAGGTTGTGTATTGATGCAAAACAACCAAGTAGTGGCTTATGCTTCAAGACAACTAAAGCATCACGAGGGAAACTATCCCATTCATGACCTTGAATTGGCTGCCATAGTGTTTGCCATGAAGATCTGGAGACATCATCTGTATGGAGCACAATTTGATGTTTTCAGTGATCACAAGAGCCTAAGGTATCTATTCGACCAGAGGGAACTTAACATGAGGCAAAGAAGGTGGGTGGAATTTTTGAAAGATTATGAATTTGAACTGAAATACCACCCAGGCAAGGCCAATGTAGTGGCCGATGCATTGAGCAGGAAATCCCTACATATGTCTCATCTCATGATAAAAGAACTTGCACTGCTAGAAAACCTTAGAGACTTGAACCTAAATATGACAATCCTTCAAGGGGGAATTCTTTTAAATAAACTAGAAATAACTAGTAGCCTTAGAGACCAAATTAGGCAAT
>NC_021165.2:54832717-54841900 GCF_000331145.2 Cicer arietinum | reverse complement strand
CCCATTTCTTACCAGTAAAGTCAAACTACAACACCCTCAAACTAGCCAGGTTATTCATTAAGGAAATAGTGAGGTTGCATGGGGTGCCTTTTAGTATCATATCAGATAGGGACCCTAAGTTTACCTCCATGTTTTGGAAGGCATTTCAAAAGTCTCTATGAACTTGACTACACCTTAGTACTTCCTACCATCCCAAACTGATGGTCAAACCGAAAGAACCATTTAGACTCTAGAGGATATGCTAAGAGCTTGCATTTTAGAGGAATGAGGAAACTGGGATACACATTTGCCTCTGGTAGAGTTTTCCTACAACAACAGTTACCATGCCAGCATTGGCATGGCACCTTACGAGGCTTTGTATGGAAGAAAATGTAGGACACCGTTATGTTGGTCAGAAGTAGGGGACAAGGAGATCTTAGGTCCTAAAGTTATCCAAGAAACCACTGAAAAGATTAAGGTAATTAAGGATAAATTAAAGATAGCCCAAAGCAGGCAAAAGAGCTATGCTGATATCAGGAGAAGACCTTTAGAGTTTGAGGAAGGAGATCATGTTTTTTTTAGAGTTACCCCCACCATTGGCATTAGAAGAGTGCTAAAGGTCAAGAAGCTAAACCCTCGTTTTGTTGGACCCTTTCAAATATTGCAGAGGATTGGTCCCTCTGCATACATAATAGCCTTGCCACCCAAACTATCCAATCTACACAATGTTTTTCACGTCTCCCAGTTAAAGAAATACATTCCTAATCCTCACCAAATTTTGAGTCATGAGTCTGTCCAACTCAAGTCAAACCTTACTTATGACCCAATGCTAGTCCAAATTATAGATAGAAGTGTAAAAGCATTGAGAAACAAAGAAATTCCACTAGTGAAGGTTGTTTAGGAAGGATCTTCTGTAGAAGAAGCAACATGGGAAGTAGAGGCAGACATGCAAAAGGAGTATGCTTACCTCTTTCAATAGGTAATCCTCTAAGTTTTGAGGGTAAATTTTTTTTTTTTAAGTGGTGGAGGATGTAACAACCTATCTATTTTTGTTTTGTTAAGTATATAAGTTAATGTTTAAAATTGTTAATTTTAAAAATAAAATAATTAGTTTATTTGTTTAAAAATAAAAAACGGGAATTATTGTAAAATTTGGACAAATGAAGGGCAATGGCATAATTTCCTCTCTACATTTTAAGTATCGTTGTTTTTTTCTTAGTCTTCCATTCTTCCGTTCCTTCTTCTTCTCTTGTTTCTCCCGTGAACCACCTCCCTCATCCTCCCAAATCTTCAACCTCCCATTTCTTTTCATTTTTTCAAATCAGTAAACCCAAAACCTTGATAAAGGTCTTCAAACCCATTTTTAAACTTTGAATGTCTCAATTTGTAACTAATCAGCTTCAACAGCGAAGGATGATAACCCAAAATTGAAGAACTTGGGTTAAGGTGACAATTCAAGCAAAAGGGGAGCTCAACAACCAAGTTAATCAGAACATCATCTTCTTCCTTGTCACAACCAGTGAGTTCTTTTTATTAAAGATTTTTATTTTTATTTTTTTATTTTGTTAAGAATAGGAATTTAACTTTCTAAAATTGAAAATAAATCAGACGTGCGTATTGTTGTTTATGGGTATGATGTTTGTGAATGAATTATATATATTAGAAAGAAAAAGAAATTTAATTACTCGTGCCTGATTAGATTTAAGGTGATTATACTTGTCGAGCACGATTTATGCTCGTTACTGATGTTGTCTCTAATGTGTTTGTGAAATTGTGTTATGTTACGTTAATTTCTTTTAGTACGAGGATTTTATGGGTTGAAATTTTTGAATAAATTATTTTACGTTAATACGGGTTAGGAGAATTAGAGTATGATGAAATGGAATATTTTCATATAGGTGTTTTTAAAATTTCATCCAAATGATTTTTCATGACTTTTATGTTGATTATTAAATTCATGACTTTTATATGTTTATTATTTTTCCATGACTTGATGTTGTTACTATTTTCATGACTCGGATGTTGTTTATATTTTTTACTAGGATTTCCGATTTGAATTAAGGACTTAGGATTAAATTATTATGAGTTTAGTATGTCGCCTAAAGTTATATATAATTGTTATGGATGAATGATGCATTTTATATATGACATAATAAGGGCATTTTATACAAAACATTTCAAGTTTTGTACAATATCATTAATCAGATCATGCATGGCCTTATTCACAGTGGGACATTTAGGTTATTCCAGACATGGGATAACAGGTAAAGGAGAACAATCAGGACGCTGATTGGGCTCAATATCTTGGTGACCCACACTAAGATATTGGGCGACTTTTCCTTGTTCCAAAGGAAAAGATTTGAGATCATGCATTTTTTTGTTCATAATAATATATATATATATATATATATATATATATATATATATTTTTTTAATAATAATAATCATAATGATTGTTTTTTTTTTCTTCTTGAGATGTATAATTACTTTTGTATGTTTTATACACTTTTATGAAAGAAACTCTTTGAGATTGTTTTCCTCTTTTTTATAGAGCTCACTGAGATATTTTATCTCATTCCAATTATTATTATTATTTTTTTAGCAGCTGGAGGAACATGAGACATTAATATTAGCATCAGAAGATCAGTTCCAAACTCCTGAACTTAGAATTTGATCTTTTGTTTTATGATGTAATTAGACAATCGTAGTTTGTTTTCAAGATGTAATATTTTATGAATCTACTAAACATGTTGTAAACTATATTTCTGAATGTAGTTTTCAGTTATGATGGTGATTCTAATTTATTATTCATTGTTAATTGCCTCTGTTTTATTAAGGTGTAAGGGTCCAATTATCATATTCTAGACAAATGATAATGGGTCTTACAATCCCTATACTTACCGACTAGGACCAAACAAAAATTAAGTAACTATAAATTATTTCTAATTGTATTATATATGCTTGAGAGCATCAAGTAAGAAGTTATGCCATGATAACGAATGCTTCAAGAAGATGAAGGTACTTTTTTTTAATTCTTTCTAAATGTGGGATCAAAGTGTCTTTTCAAGTACACATCCCTTTTACTTGAAGTAGGACCATACTAGAAGAAGAAACAGAGATGAAAGCGTCATCCATCATCAAGCATGGAGTGCACATCACCAACATTAAGGATTAATCTAATGTTTCATCGAGGAACATTGGCTCCCTCCATGGGGCTTCTGTAAAATTTTCCCAAGCTTCAAGATATCACCAACATGGCAGTCACCGAAAGTGGGGTTGCCCCATAGCCATCTCAAGGAGAACCAAGTAACAAAATCACGAATCCAACATTCAAAGTAGCTTACCCATATGTCATAAATTACCACTTCGAATATAGTCTAATGGAGATAGAGTCTCCCCTCGCCGACACTCTTTGTCACCATAAAGAAACATGGTTAAGAGATCAAGGCGTCACAACCCATCATAATCTCAATGACTTAGCCAAAACGAGCGAATATGGGTAGACACCACGAAAGAGATAGAGGCCTAGATCAAGAGACTAATAAAAAAGGTAACATTAATTGAAAAAATTTAAAAGCAACAAAAAAATAAACCATCAATAGGGGATGATAACTACAACAATCTCGCCAACTTAGAGATAGGAAACAAAGCTTTTTCCCAAGGTGCTCCTAGGAGGAAAAGATTGAGGGAGGACATCAGAAAACTCCCATGCACAAATGAAATCAACAAAGAACCAATATCCAAATGATTCTACCTATGTATTATGGAATAATACAACGTGAATATGGACTCACAAGATAATTTAATCTATTTCAACACCATAATGAATATTCATTGAGCATCTAGCATGATAAAATGAATTGTCTTCCCATGCATCATGAAAAGAGCTACCCTATTGTGGTTATCCCACCCCCTAAAAATGTTTGTCAAATCTTGGAAGCAATTAGCAGAGATGTCTGTATCAAGATTTTCCACATGTCAAATAACTCAAATAAGCTAAACTTTTTTATGTTGTTAAAAGGAGAAATAAGACGAGCCCCACAGTTTGTTCATGGACTACTTCAGTGATGAGACATCTAAAATCATGAATTTGAACCTAGTTGTAGCTTTACATGTTTGGTAGCAAGTTTGAAGTTATGACCGATTTATGATTTATTAGCACAAAGGCCTTCCAAGACGTTCAATGAATTTAGAAAGATAGCAATTGGGTACATAGCTATGAAAGAAATAGTTGCAACCAAAAAAGGAGATTACAAAGGTTCGTTCACAATGATTGAGATCAAAGTGGAGAAAAAAGCGGTCAAGAAAAAGATAGAAAGAATGAGTAATTCACTTGCTTCAGTCTAATGACAAAAAAGCCTAGAAGGATATTCTAAGATGCATATGGCTCTAACTTGATCAATTTACCTCGACAAAGGGTGTCAAAAGTTGAGGCAAAAAAAAATGAGTATATTGCAAGTACCACATAATACATGGACATTCCACTAATAATTGCCAAGGATTGAAGATCTAAATCGAAAAACTGATACGAGAAAACCATCTACAAAAGTAAGTGGATAGAAATAACCAACCTTAAGATTAGGCAAAATCTAAACCTCAAAGAAAAAGTTTCATATTGTCCAATTCTCACATAAAAGCCAAAAGCCCATAGAAAAGGCTCAACAAAGAAGAAAAGATAAAGTAATAGGTCAACTCTTCAACCTTGGGAGGTTAATTTCATATTGGGAGGATTTGTAGGAAAAAGCACTACCAATGGTTCCAGAAAGAGAGATATACAAGCTTCAAAGTTAGTATGGGCCGTCACTCAAGTTGGGAAAGTGTTATCAATATTCATGTTTTTAGAAAAATATTACAACGATATAGATAAGAAACATAACAACTTGATGGTCATGTTAGTAGGAATGGAGAATTACAATGTGAAAAAAAGCTTGATAGATCAAGGTAGTTAAACCAATATCATATTTAATGAAGCTTACAAGTAACTGGGTTTACCGACATCAATCCCCAAGCCCTACAATGGCACCATTAGAGACAGAGCCATGAATTAAGTGTAAGGGGCAATTTTAAAAGTATATTGTTGTAAAGAAAAAATAAATTTTCAAATGCAAAAACATATACAACAAATTTAGGAAATTATAAGATATATCCAAAGTTAATATTGTTAAACAAATATAAAAGAACTAACCTTTATTTCATAAAGTAGATACACATATGTAAAAAGTTTACATCGTTTGAACTTTTTATACGCCTTATGAATTTCATTTTGTTGACTATCATAATAGTTCCAGGTTTATGGACGTTTTACCGGATCATGGATTAAAGTATCAATATTGATTCTTTCTTGCTCAATCCTTGGAGCTTTGTTAGGAATAGGTTGGTCAAGTTGCTTTATAGTTGATCATAGTAGTTATTCAATTTCATCAACACTTTGAACATTAATAAGCGAGTTTGTTGCAGGTGTGTGACACATAAGTTGTACTTCTTCATTCTCTATATATATTTCTCTTGAAAAAACGAGTGGATTGTTTTTTTAACTATCTTTCATCTAAAGTACTACATAATCTTTCAATTAAATTTAGAGGAAAAAGATAATTATACATTTGGATTTTTAATTTATAATAGAAAAATGAACAAATAAACATATATTAATAAAAAAAAAAATATTTAAAGAGGCTAAGAAATGGATCATAGGGCTAAATAGAAATAAGCATATAGAATAAGAAACCACATAATATAACAATGATTATGTCAAAAAGTCACAGCAAAGGAAATTGACAAATATTTATTTTATCTATAACATTTTGAATTAAAAATGCTAAGGTAAAACTAAGACTAACATTTGTAAAAAAAAAAAAAAACAACTTCACTACATACTTAGCAATTATTTCTAACATGAGATACCGATTTTAAAGCTAAACATTTAAAATAGGTTTCAAAATTCTTCAACTGCACTACAACATATAGAATATACATTCTATTCACTAAAACAACATCGAGAACATTCAACTTCTATATAATGATTGTGTGAAGAAAGTGAGATCTTGAAGTTCAAATAGTTGTAATCATAATGGAATTTGTTTCAATGTTACAATATCATAATAAGGGAAATAGAAAATGAAATCAAATATAGAATAAAGGTAAAAAAAAAAAAAAAACCTTCATTTTAATCATATCGGTGAACTCATGGTGGAGTGCTCAATTAATGATGTCAGCGACGAAATCTTGTGAATCGACAATGGTGCTTCAAACAGACCAAACAAATTAGATTTCTAATAAAGGTTTAGTTTATATTTTATTACTTGGTTAAAAAGTGTTTAAGGCTAAATATACTGAATCAAAAAAAAAAAAGATCATTGTAAAATATTATATAAAGTTCACAAAAAAAGAAATGTAGAGTAAAAAATATAATTGCATAGTACTATTATAAAAATTTATAGAAGTTTCGAAGGGCAAGTCTTTTGATGGTCCCTCTTTTTAGCTTAATCTCTCAGCACATTTGTGGGATTTTATGGAGATAGTGCAAAAGCCTTAGGATTCATCAAAGTACTTGTAACTTTCACAACATATGTAAGCATGAAGCCAATTTTAACAAAACTGTTAATAGTTGAAGGCACGTCGACGTAAAACCTCATTATTTGAACACCAATACTAATTGTACTTGGAGCAATTGTATCTACGTTTCATTTAGAAATGAAGTTTTTCTTGGAAAACAGAAACATTGCCACAATACTTGAAGATTAGTGAATAACTAGACAATGCTATGTTAATAGTCTAAAAAAGAAGCAAAAGAATTTGGATTACAAAAACTAATCTATCCACCACACGAACTATGGAGAAGAATACAAGTTTCTAAAATAGAACCAAACAAAGAACAATAAGCATAGGCTACACCCTTGGAGAAACTAAAAGAAGTAGATATAACGGGTCTAGGTCAAGGTAATGAAGATTGACACACAATTAACAACCGTAGAGGATTCCACTTTAGTTCAAATTATGATACCCTAAATGTAATATCCTAAATAACTTATGAAAGTTTCTTTTTCCTGTGAATTTTTATTTATTTATCCACTGCAAATTATTATAAATAATATTTAGGGGTTTAAGGTGTCACACTTACACGCACACGCACATACACACACATATATATACGATAATAAAATACATCTATAAAGTGAAAAATAAATTTGTAATAATTGTAAAATATTTATGATTTTTGTAGAAATTTTGTAGTCAACGGCTACAATAAAAAAAGTAAATATCTCAACAATAAAAAATTGACTGAATCTCAATCTTTTTTTTACTGAATAAATATCTTAATCTCATTAAATGGTTTCAATTATCATATCTGGTTTTAAAATTGTCTGCTAAAGGTTTTCTTTAACTATTGTAATTCACAATTCTATACACGGAATAATTTTAAATGGGTTACTATTAATTTTACAATTAAAAATACATTTATCTTTTATTTAAATTTTAATTATTTTTATTTTTTTTAATACTATGAATATTAGAATGAGGCGTATCATGTGTTGTTTTTCTACAAAACATGTATCATGTGTAGTTGTAGAGTTGTTATTCAAAAATTAATAGAATTAGTCAACCCAGCAGAAAGAAGAGAATTTTATTTAGAAATATTGATTTATTGAAAAGAAAAACTATAAAAAGATAAATTTTGTATTTAAAAAATAGGAGTAGTAGTAAAATATAATAATACAAAGGAAAATTTTAATTAGAAAAAATAATTTTCGATGACTATCAATAACTTTATCTTTTTTTCTTTAGAATGTAATTCAGTGTATCACATCTCATTTTGAATTAAAAATGCTAAGGTAAAACTAAGACTAACATTTGTAAAAAAAAAAAAAAACAACTTCACTACATACTTAGCAATTATTTCTAACATGAGATACCGATTTTAAAGCTAAACATTTAAAATAGGTTTCAAAATTCTTCAACTGCACTACAACATATAGAATATACATTCTATTCACTAAAACAACATCGAGAACATTCAACTTCTATATAATGATTGTGTGAAGAAAGTGAGATCTTGAAGTTCAAATAGTTGTAATCATAATGGAATTTGTTTCAATGTTACAATATCATAATAAGGGAAATAGAAAATGAAATCAAATATAGAATAAAGGTAAAAAAAAAAAAAAAACCTTCATTTTAATCATATCGGTGAACTCATGGTGGAGTGCTCAATTAATGATGTCAGCGACGAAATCTTGTGAATCGACAATGGTGCTTCAAACAGACCAAACAAATTAGATTTCTAATAAAGGTTTAGTTTATATTTTATTACTTGGTTAAAAAGTGTTTAAGGCCCAATATACTGAATCAAAAAAAAAAAAGATCATTGTAAAATATTATATAAAGTTCACAAAAAAAGAAATGTAGAGTAAAAAATATAATTGCATAGTACTATTATAAAAATTTATAGAAGTTTCGAAGGGCAAGTCTTTTGATGGTCCCTCTTTTTAGCTTAATCTCTCAGCACATTTGTGGGATTTTATGGAGATAGTGCAAAAGCCTTAGGATTCATCAAAGTACTTGTAACTTTCACAACATATGTAAGCATGAAGCCAATTTTAACAAAACTGTTAATAGTTGAAGGCACGTCGACGTAAAACCTCATTATTTGAACACCAATACTAATTGTACTTGGAGCAATTGTATCTACGTTTCATTTAGAAATGAAGTTTTTCTTGGAAAACAGAAACATTGCCACAATACTTGAAGATTAGTGAATAACTAGACAATGCTATGTTAATAGTCTAAAAAAGAAGCAAAAGAATTTGGATTACAAAAACTAATCTATCCACCACACGAACTATGGAGAAGAATACAAGTTTCTAAAATAGAACCAAACAAAGAACAATAAGCATAGGCTACACCCTTGGAGAAACTAAAAGAAGTAGATATAACGGGTCTAGGTCAAGGTAATGAAGATTGACACACAATTAACAACCGTAGAGGATTCCACTTTAGTTCAAATTATGATACCCTAAATGTAATATCCTAAATAACTTATGAAAGTTTCTTTTTCCTGTGAATTTTTATTTATTTATCCACTGCAAATTATTATAAATAATATTTAGGGGTTTAAGGTGTCACACTTACACACACATACATACACACACAAATATATATATATATATATATATATATATATATATATATATATATATATATATATAT
>NC_021165.2:54793199-54830945 GCF_000331145.2 Cicer arietinum | reverse complement strand
TATATATATATATATACGACAATGGAGGTAAACGTGTGTTGCATGGTAGCTCCCGACATTTGGAGAGCTACCTCCAAGTCACTAGGAATTCACCACCTAAATACCTCCAAGATCTAACAATCTTATCGAAAAACTCAACAATAGACCACCACAATCACGCTCATTCAGTTGTACTTCCTCAACATCACTAGGTTTGTCAGGTCCTACCTATATGATGACAAGATAATCTTCACATAAAAAAATTATCAACATCTATTTTCTTCCCTCGTTGACCTAGACTACTCCATTATGAGCATTATCTTTAGGACAAGTTGGAATCACCACTAATTTATCAACAATATGTGACATCAACATACTCATCACAATTTGATAACATCTCAATCGTCAGTCAACATCATCATATCACAAATTTATAACATCACTATCATCAATTATACATCATCATCGTCAAATAAACTTATATCATACAATGTCATGTTTTATTATCGCCTCACATAAAT
Source organism: Cicer arietinum (assembly GCF_000331145.2). Classification (NCBI taxonomy): domain Eukaryota; kingdom Viridiplantae; phylum Streptophyta; class Magnoliopsida; order Fabales; family Fabaceae; genus Cicer; species Cicer arietinum. The sequence continues at coordinate 54,830,445 of NC_021165.2, read as the reverse complement.
TCATCTAATCAGGCATATGCACAAAATTCATTCAACATCCAATATCACAATAATATCAAATGCAACACATTCAAAAAAATTAAATTAGTCAACACCTTATAAATGTTTCTATTCTGCATTTTAATATCATAATTTCCATATTTTCACATTAATTAATTTACCCTCAAAGGGCTATTGGCGTAAGTAGCGAGCTTCGAATGAATTGTTGCGAAATATGGCTTTCTCATTCATCTCACAATATTATACTCATGAATTCAAACGGTCTCTCATCTCTTACCTTATTTTGACGCTTTCACACGTGAATATGAAAACACACTCTAAAATGGTAAATTCTGAAATTGAGTTAAGTAAATTTATCCTAAATTGAAACATAATCAATGGATAATATAGTCACTATTCATCTAGTCGTTTGGACGTTGGTTACACTTAAATCGAACTTACGGTGAAGAAGAACGGTGCAAAATAACAAATTTCATAAACGGAGAAATCAAACATTTTAAAGAGAAACTTGGATGGTTACAAATCTGAAAAGTGTGTTTAATTGACTAACTAAATGAGTATAACAAAATACTGAAATTTGGACGAAGACAAAGAAAGTTTTTAAGACAAGACACCGACATCGATTTTCTATTCTATTTTCGTTGTTTCCGTTTCCTCTGTGCGACTACTCTTCATCTTTCGATTCCTTTATAATGTAGAACTACTTTTTCTCTTATTATGTTACATTATATTTGACTTATTTTTATTCTTCAACATATTATTTTATTATTAACCTAATTCATTGAACCTCATTTTATTTTTTTACCGTTTTTTTTTTCCACGAGACTCAACTAGTTACACACTTATTTTAATTTATATATTTGCCACTAAAATAATATTATCCAAAATATTAAATTAAAATGTTATTATATTTTTTTAAAATAGTTAAAATGACAAAATAAATAAATATAACATCAGTATTTTATACTAAATCAATTAATTACGAATACAATATGCACCTCATAACAAGCACACATAAAAAAAAATTAAGCACACTATTATTAATATTTCAAAATCAACCTTTTACAAAAAACAATATTAATTAAAGTAATTAAATTTTTAAAAATCTATCAATAATAACAAAAACCCTCGTATTCAAAACTATTACTATACTTACTATTATATGCATTTTAAGATATTTTAACACTCCTATAGTAAAAATATATACTCTAAAGTATTCATCATATATTTAAAATAGTTATTTATAAATTAATTAATTAAAGTAAGAAATAGTTAGAAGTAATTAAAATATAATTGTGTCCACATTTATCATTTAATCAAATGCATATGAAATTATCACATTAATTACCTATGCGCATATACATGTAAAATCACATAAAATCATATTCTTTAAAATATTTACACTAAAATACTATTATTTTTAGAAAAATATATAAAATATAATATTTGTTATTTACATTACTCATTTAGTCAAATATTCTAAAATAACACATCGTAGAAAGCTCACATGTAACAAAAATTTATCAATATATATATTTTAAAATAATTTTCACATCAAGTTAATTATTTAAAATCCTATTTCATTAATAAAATAGTTTATTACAAAATTTGGTGTATTACACAAACACTAAGAAAAAACTTGTATCTATTCACATGGAGCCCAATCAACAAGCCATAAATAGACCCCTAAAGTAGTTTCTCACCTTTTAGTGGATCATAGTGGCAAGTCTGTAGTACAAGAAAACAGAAAACTAGCAAGAGAAAAGAAATCTGCATTTCAAGAAAAAACCTATAAGTTAGCAAAGGCATGTATTATCAAAGAGATCACAAATCTAATCCCAAAAAATATGCTCAAAAGATCTTTATCTGTTGTCCAACATATATATGTTGGTAGAAAGAACATCGGGGGCCAAGACCCTTAGCTTTTTAGATGCCTAAGAAGGGTATAATAAAATCCTAATGAACAATACAAATTCCCCAAAAATTTCCTTCATAATAGATGGATCAAACTTTAATTATCTAGTCACACCCTTTGTATTTAAGAACGCAAGAGCCACCTACCAAACCTTAATGGATAAAGTCTTTTCAAAGAAAATCGGTGACAAAATTGAGATCTATGTAGATGACATGTTCATCAAGACTCAAGGTGTAGAATATGAGTTTGAAGATCTGAAAATAATCTTTGACCAAGTCAGAAGGTACAATATGTGGTTGAATATAGTGAAATGAAACTTTGAAGTTAAAGAAGATAAATTTTTGGGGTTCATGATCACTCAAAATAGAGTTCAATCTTGATAAATGCATAACAACTCTCGAGATGTGAAGCCTTGCATCCAAAAATGAAGTGTAACATCTGACAAGTCGGATAACATCATTGTCATGATAAATGTCCAAGTTGGCATCTAAACCATTACCATTTTACTATGTCCTCAAGAAACCAAAGAATTTTAAGTGGACCCCATAATGCAAGCAGACGTTCAACAAGTTGAAGAGATTATCATATTCACCTCATGTTTTAACAAAACCAAGTTTATACGTTAAGTTAACTTTTTACTTAGCAGCCACCAAAGATGCTATCAATTCGACATTGGTGGAAGAAATGGAAGGAAACCATTACCTCGTTTACCTTGTTAGTAAAGTCTTACAAGGAGCAGAAGTGCGATACTAGACGATCGAAAATTTGGCATTCACCTTAGTGATATCGACTTAGAGACTCACAAATTGCTTTCACTCATATCCCATAGTTGTCAAAACTGATTTTCCTATAAAAAAGATTTTGCAGAAACCCGAATTATCGGGAAGAATGGTGGCACATAATCAATTAAACTATTTGAATTCCAAATCAATTTTGAGCACAAATAGGTAATCAAATCCCAACTACCAAGTCTTTGAAAATTTTGTAGCATAAATGACCCAACCACCAAATACTGACGTATGGACCTTCTTCATAGATGGTTCATCTAATGTCAATTTAAGTGGGGCAAAAGTGATTCTTGAAGAACATAATGGTCTTATTATGCACCATGTATTGGATTCAACATCAAAAACAACAATAATCAAGCAGAATAAAAAACTTTAATAGCATGACTAATGTTAGCTTGGGAAATGAAAGCTTGACATCTAGAAGTCAATAATGATTCCCAACTTATTGTGAATCAAGTTAAAGGAGAATACCAAGCGAAAGAAGAAGCTTCAATAACTATTTGAAAAAGGTAAAGCTCATCAAAGAAAACTTCAAAAAAGTCAATATCAACCATATTCCCCAAAGTGAAGAGACTAATGTCGATGAGCTAGCAAAATTGGCTACCATAAATATGCCTAATCAACATAAGTCCACATTATTTTAGACTTTATAGGAACTAATATTTCTGAAGCAGAAGTGTGCATCGTCACTACCAACCCATCTTTGATGAAAGAGCTCAAAGTCTATCTTTCTAACAAGATACTGCAAGTAGACAAAGAGGAAGCTCGGAAAGTCAAGTGAGCTACACCACACCACACTACACAATCATAGCAGACAAAATATATAGAAGAGGTTTCTCTCAACCTCTACTGTTGTGTTTAAAGGAAAAAGACGTTGATTATGTGATGAAGAAGGTGCGTGAAGGTATTTGTGAAAACCATTGGAGAGCTCAGACTTTAGCAACAAAAATCTCGAGATCTAGATACTATAGTCAATTATTCATGAGATTGCAAAAAAATTGTGCAATAAGTGTCAAAGGTTTTCCATCAGTCACATCAACCACACAAAGTGCTAAATCAAGTAGTGATATTCTGGCCTCAAGGACAAGACATCCTTGGAATTTTTTTCTACCTACACCAAGGTAGTTTAAGTTTATTGTCGTAGCTATAGATTATTTTTTTAAGTGTGGAAGAGTGTTGTATGCATACATGGCCTCCTACACTTAATTATCACACAATATGACACCCCATTTGCACGTAAGAAAATTTCAAGATTTTTGTGATAGTTTTAGTATCAAATTAAAGTTTGCCTCAATGGAACATCCCCAAAACACGGGACAAGTTGAACTAGCTAATAATGTCATCCTTAACAAATGAAGAAAAGGCTAGATCAAACAAAAAGTGGGTGGTCGAAGGAGTTTATTGGAGTATTATGTTATGGGGATATGACACAACTCTGTAATATGCGACCCAAAGAAACATTTTTCAAACTTGTCTACAAATATGATGGCATAATGCAAGTAGAGCTCACGTTTGCATCTATCAAAGTAAGACTAACAAGTGAGTCCACATCGAACAAGAATATCAAAGCACAGCTAAACCTCATCGAAGAAACCAGAGAGCTAGCGCACATAACTAAGTATGCTTTTATACTCAAAGAGGTGAATGAGTTTAACACCAATGTCAAACATAGGAATGTCAAGGAAAGAGACCTAGTCCTACGAAAGACTGATGAGGTAAGAAAGGAAAAACAACTTGGAAACATGACTACTAGCTTAGAAGAATCATATCAGATTAGGTATGCACTTGGCAAGAAAGCATACTAATTAGATGACCTAGCTGAAAACATTTATCTATGGTTGTAGGATGCCACAATTCTCAAATTTTACTTCAATTAAGTTTTTGCAACATGATGTGTTATGTTTTTTCCACTTGGACATTTTTTCCGAATATAGTTTTTGGTCTTTGGAGGTTTTAACGATACACATCTTTATCTATCTTTTTGTCATTAAAAAGGTTTGTTTTTCCCAATAGACTATATTTCTATCAATTTGACTTTTGTTGCTCATTGTGGATCAACACAGAGTTCTTAGAATCATCATCAAGCAATGATAAGAACAATATGATTGGCCAACAACGAGCAACAAAAGCCGAATTGATCATTATCATCATACATGATTGAAACATCTGAATCAGACGAGCAATTAAGGCATATTTATACGTAAACAATATGAAATAAGTAAAGCATTTGATGGGGGTCGAGTCAAGCGAAATAATGATTCAACACTAAGAAGGAAGACATGTAATTGTATTAAGAATGTTGTGTTGGAAGTATTAATAGTCAATTAAAGATGTTTGTTATAAGATTGTACATACCAATGGTCAAATGATCCTGTCAGGTATTTAAGTTCCAATAAAAAAGAAAAATTAGAAGTTACAAAATTACAAGCAATTGTAAGTTAAGCTACCACCTATTTGTCATAATTCATTTTGGTACTGACGTTAGTAGTCTAGGTTTGGGCATCCTCACCCTTCAAAACCTCCACATTACCTTCAGGTCGAGACTTTTGATCTCCTACGTCTTCATCATTAGAAAAAACAATATGTCTTTCATCTATTTCAAGTAGCTCATTTAGGAAACGTCGCCATTGGGGGCTACCAAATTTACTTGAGCAACCACTTCATCATAACCATCATTGAACTACAAAGCGACATTCATCTCCTTTTCAGCTCATCAATTTTCTCCTGCATAGAAATATTTTATTTCTTTAACTCCACGACTTAAGTTTGGTATCCTTCAACCATAAACTTCATATTTGTTACCCTTACCTTGACACTCTTCAAGGATTCCTCAACATATTTCTACAGTCTTTCTTCATCCTTCATAACTTTTCCAAACATTTATTGGTCTTCTTATCTTATGTTCCACCTCAACCATATCATCCGATATTTTCTTTAAATTAAATATGTCATTCTTTGCACTTGTAGCTCGTATTCATATTGTATATGTTCTTATGAAGTTGTTGGACGAAGCAAACACCCTAGAGGAGGTACAATATCAAATATGCACAGAGATCATAGTCGCTAACAACTCTTATCTTATTTTTGGATGAAGTTTCCCTCCAACTCAAAAAAGTTGTTTCATGTCGATCTCGATGCCATCACACTAGTAGCAGTAAACTACGAAATAAAGGAGAACCACTTATTTGGGTCAAGCAAGTTTACCTTTATGCCTCCACAAACTCCACACCACTTTTGTGGTGAAATTGTTGTAAAGAATAATCTTTGATGTCTGTTAAGAAAACTTGGGGAGATTGACATGCAGAGACGAATTGTGAAGCGGAATAGTGGTTGAAGCAGCAAGGAAGGACACACCTTTTTTGGCAGTGGTGACAACGATGTTGAATGAATGTGTGTTTTACCAGCATAGACATCTTTTTTGTCTCCTTTTCTCCTCGAGGGCAGGTAACGTTGTAGGATTCCCTGTCGGTCAATCCTTGATGTTTTTATGAATTTTTCCCACAACCTTGGCCTTGACGATGTACCTAACTAACTTATTCCTATCCATTTTAAATGTCATTATATCTGCAAAACAAAAGCAATAACGGTAATCACGTAACCAAAGTCGAAATACAACAAACCAAAAATTTGAAAAACACTTGCTTAAGCATTTCTTCAAAGATTGAAAATATTTGAGTTTGAAAATATCACCTGAATCCATTCTAAAAAAAGTTTGAAAATTCAACAAAACAACGGGTTGATGGGAACAATAATTCTTCAATAACAGTCTTAATGCTCATAGGGTCAGGGTTAAAAAAAAATGAATTTTGGATTTTCTAATGCGTCATAGGTGAAAAAGGGTTCACTGGGTATGAAAGATACTTTAAAGAATTAACTTTTTTTTGAAGGTTTTGTAAGAATTTCAAATAAGGAGGGGATAGTAGTACATGACTCTTTCTAGTTTATGCACACCAACTTGAAGCATCTAATGTACACCTAACTATTGGGATAAAGTTAAGAGGGAGTTGCATTCGACCATTGCATCTCATTCAAACTCGGTGCAAGGAAGGTGAAGTTTCATCTTATTGAAAAAAGCCTGATAAACAATGAAGTAATCCAATTCATCGTTATTACCTTTTTAAAGCAAAACTAATAAAATTACTTACAGGGAATGATGTGGAGGTCGAAAAATTGGACATCATTTTTCAAAATGGGAACACTAGGGGCAAAGAACCTAAAATGACCTTCATCTAAACATGCAAAATATGTTTCTCTAACGTTTTCCTCTACCCAATTGTACTTTGATAAATCATTATTGTGAAGTTTCTTGTTAGGTTTATACAGCTATAGACGAGGTCCATGACCAACATCATACTGATTCACAGAGGAAGACAAATAAACTTATGTCATGTCCTCTGTAAATAAGGCTTCAATTAAAGCATTAGAGACACTTTGAGTTCGCTTAGAATAAAAAATTTCGACAATAATCGAGCAGACCATTTTAACCAAGTAAGAGACTGATGAAGAAAGATATGATGAGACATATTAGGAGGTTAAACGAAATACTAAAGTGGATGAAGTGCGGACTTAGGAAAAACTTGGAAATAGTATAGAAGTTGCAAACTTATAATAGAAAAATGGTGGAAATGAAAAGGACAAAATGGAAATGTTTAAGGGATTAAAAGAAACAAATGATCAACGAATGCAAATTTACGAATGGAAATCAACAACTAAAATTATGTGCAGAAGATCTAACGGCTCTTGTAGAACGCGTAAAAGCAACGACCACATCTAGACAAAACGATATAGGCACATGTCAAGGTGAAAACCACGAGGACATACAAATAGAGACCTGACAGCTCTAGAATACCCTTAATACTTCCATACCACACTAGAGCTACAAGTCAGGGGGCAAAGGTACCACTTCGGTATGACACTTCACCTTGTGAGAATATCCACTTAATTTTTTTTAAGGGATATAAGGTCCTTGTGTAATGGTACAAGTTGGATAGACTCAACCCAAATGTGTTATGGATCGACCCCCCAAAGAAGTCTATTTCAAATGAAGCAAACATGCCCAATTGCGAGGTCTAACTAAGTAAAGATCTGATGCAATAACATCGACATAAAGGGATGACGAGATACCTATACTACCCCTGACGTCATTTTGGAAACACACGTACCTAAAGATAAAAAATATAGAAGCACCAACATGAACCTAAGGTCCTAATTATCACAAAACACAACCAAATCAGATAAGATCCATCCTTTATCTCAATATACAGTTACATCATAGATAACAATAATCCCACGTTTATCTCAACGATCACCTTAGTAAGAACGGTAGTTGACTGCAACAATTATGAGTTTGACCACATTTATAAATACAGTGTTCACCCTTAGATATGATCACTAATTATTCCATTCACTATATTTGCTACCTGTTTACATCTTGCCTTACACCTCTTTACTTGATCTCAATTATTCCACTCATTATACTTGCTACCTGCTAGATAATTTTAACAATTTAGGGTGTAACTAGATACAATGTTCACCCTTCTTTACTTGAAGTAGGAGCATACGAGAAGAAGGAGTGACAATCAAAGCATGAGCACAACATCAAGTTTGTATTCCACATCACTAGCTTCATTTATTAACATTGTGTGTTATACGAGAACAATAACCATTTTTTTGACACATTTATTCTAAATAACAATTCATTACAGGTAATAGGCACACATTTTATAATTAAAACTTAAATTAAGTAGTTGCATAAATGTAATAAAATTGTGTTAATTGACATAAATAAAAAATTGACAGGAAATTACATTCAAAAATATAAAAGTAGTACAAATAGTTTATAGCATAGGGATATTTTTTGCCTATTTAAAAATTAAGCACACTTCTTTCTTCTTTATTTCACTATTTTTTTTTTCTTATTCTTTCTATCAAATAATACTCAAATCTACTATATTTCTCTCTTCTTATATCTTTCTCTCTTCACACTTTCTTCTCATAACCATACATACCCTTAAAGAAAATAATTTGATACTTAAATAACTAATTCGACACTAAAGTGTTTAACTAAAGATTAATTCATAGAAAAAATTATGAGAAAAATAATCTTAAAGAGAAAAATTCAAATATTTAAGCTAAATTAAAGAGAAAACTTTATAATAATTTTGATATAATAATAGTATATGAAACAAAATAAGTCATGCATTGTCATCATAAATCAATTTTACATTGACATTTAATAATCACTTGTGATTATATTCTTCCACCCTATTATTGGTAACTTCTATATTAAAAAACTACCAAATCAACGGTTTTTGTTTGATGTTAGTATAAAACAGTTTCCAGTAATAATATAGATATCTTCATTTAACGCATCTATATTGTACGAATTTAAATTATTTTAATGATATAAAAAGTAGTACACCAAAAATTCAAACATAATTAAATTTATTAATAAATCCAACTTTGTTAATATTAAAGAAAAAACTAAATTAATAAATTGAGAAAACCTGCACAACACTAAACAAAACAGATGAAATAATATATTTTATTTTTAGGTTGGTTATTTGATGATGGGCCTTAACTATATGAAAAGTTGATTTTAGATGACTAATATTTTTTATTTTTAAGGCATTAAATTGTTCTTTTACCCTCAAGTTTACAGAATTAAATTGAACATTCTTTATAATTTTAAAGATTAAAATGCTTATTTATCTAAACTATTCAACTGTGTGAACATTAATTTTAAAACTGAAAATAACTAATTGAAAAAAGTTTACGGTATAAAATAATTAAAAAATGTTCTAAATTAATTTAACGAGATAATTTAAGAATCAATTTATATGATAAGTTTAATAATTAATTAAATTAATAAATACATCAAACTTGGTAATTATTGAATAAAACAGTGAATAATAAATATCTAGTTACACCCTAAATTAACAAAAATATCTTTAATTGTTTTTTTTGGATATATTATTTTTTTCAATATGGTAGAGGTATATGTTAAATAAGTTTGGGTACACCTATATAAGTCTATGCAAACTTACTAATTCAAGTAGGAAGGACGACATACAAAATAAAATCCGATGAGAATGCAAATAAAGATAGTTTACGTAAATTTAATATGTTAAGACAATTTTTTTAATTTTTAATAAAAATTAAATAAATTTTTTTGTACATAAACCTAATAATTCACGAAAAATTTAACCATGAAAACTTTACATGAAGATAGTTCATGTAATTTTCAAACCGAATATTTTAAAAATATTTACATACAATTTTTATACCCAAAAAAATATCAAACACAAAAATGCACAAAATAATTCAAAAAAAAGAGACTTGCCAAAGCAATATAATACTTGTACATTAATTTTTCGTGAAATTTGTCCATCTTCAATTGAGTTTTAGTGATGAGGTCAAGAGATGAGCAATGGAATTTAACCTTCAATGAATTTCTTTTAATATGTTAACGAGGGTAGTTTAGGTATTATATTAATTAAAATATATATATATATATATATTTTTTTGTTGGGTTGATTAATTAATTGATAATGGGCCTTAGTTAGCCACATGAAATTTGATAGAGAGAAAAGAAAGAGTACCCAATCCAATAATAATAAAGGCCTGTTCGGCGTTAGATTACATTTTCTCTCTCTCTTCGATTTCCTCCTTCCTCATCTCCGCGACCGCTCTTTATACTTACAGCACTTTCCCTCATCTCAAATCCTACTACTAACCTTTTTTAATTTCCATTATTTTTTTTCCCTCTTTATATTTTCAATTCCCCCTTTTTATTTCTATTATATAAAAAAATATAATAAAAATAAGAATAAGAGGAAGTAATAATTTTAGAGAAAGAGGAGGGAACGATCCCCTAAACACAAAAAATTGAAATCTAAATCTACAACACCTCAACACAAAATGGCATTTCACGTTGCTTGTCCAATTACATGGTAATGCTTCTCTTATACTTTGGGTTTTCTCTTCTCCCTCTCTCTCTCTCTTTCTCTCTCTCTTTTATTTTTTATTTCTTTCTTCTCTTTTTATACTTTCTTCTTTACAATTACACAATTCATAGAGATATATTAATATCATTATCTTATCCTTCTTCATTTTCTAATCTTCTAATTATTGTTATTGTGATTCTGTCTTTTATTTTCTTTCGGTTTGTTTTTTTGTTTGCAGTCGAAGAATTTGTTTTTGTGCGTTAGGGTTTCCGCGTTCTCTCAATGGAACCAATTCTACGAATGCTTTTCTCAACGACGTTGCGGTGCTCGGTGATTTCCTCTCCGATACCAGAAAGGATGACGGTACGATTCAAGTTGCGGTTCCCAAGGTGGTGCCGCCGCCGCCTGAAGCTGTTCCTGTTAGTGGTGATGTGCTCGATGAATCTGCTTCCATGAAAGCTAAGCGTGTTGCGCTTCAAAGAAAGGGAGCTGCTGCTATGATTGCTGCTGAGGAGTATGCTCGCCGGTTTGAGTCCGGTGATGTGGTGGTGAGAATGAATGATGATTTGGTTTTGTTTTGTTTTGTGTCGAGTGTTTGGGTTTAGTTGACTTTTGGTTATGGAATCCTAGTTAGGGATTTAGATGGTGACATTGTGGTTGTGGAATTGAATTTTTTGATTTGAAATTAGGCTGGAGTTATGCTTAATGTTGTTGTTGGTTTGGTATGAAATTGAAATTGGGATTTGAATTTTTAGTTTTATTAGTCTTTTTGTTATTTTTGTGTTTGTGATGCTTAATTTGATATAGAGGTCATTTTCTTGTGTTGTGAATTTCTTGTATTTTTGGGGAAGTAGGTTCATATGATTAAAGTTTAGATGGCTTTGATGCTGTCTTTTTCGTTTTTAATTACTAAAATGTGGTTGTATGAGCAGGATACATCGGGAAATCTTAATGGAGAAGAACAAGGTCAATCCAATGTCAAGGTCTTTTGTCGAATGTGCAATCGCGTTGAGAACGAAGGAAGTGAGAGAGCAAAAAAGATGCTGTCGTGTAAAAGTTGCAGTAAGAAGTATCATAGGACCTGCTTGAGAAGTTGGGCTCATAATAGAGGTGAGAAGGTATATTTATTTTCCATACATGCTATTATGTTCTAAATGCCGCGTCTTTTCATTTTGTGGGTTTTTTTTGCCAGATTTATTTCATTGGAGTTCGTGGACCTGTCGTGCTTGCCGAATTTGTGAGGTAATGGGTGATGTGCAGTGCTAGCGAGCTAGTGTTCTTTCATGTATTGTTTGTTCAAGGTTCTATTCTTTATAAATCTTATTGTAAAAAGGGTTGCTCCAATTGTAACCGATTTTAGTTATAATCTCAACCTAGCTCTTCTATTTTGCAAAAGCATCTTCATATTGGGCAACCAGTTTGCTTTAGTGGCTTTGGGGGGTTGGTTATCTCCTTTTAACTCCCTCACCTTCAAAATAACCCCGAGTCCGCTTATTTCCTTGTGAATTGTTTGTAGTTACTTCTCATGTGCTTCACCTATGTTCCATTGATGATACACTTACTGTCTTACTGGCATTTTACATTTGATGTATGTATATAGTATTTACAACTTTTTTATATAATAAATTGATTGTCTTTGGTTGTTGTAGAGAAGTTGCTAATATCAGCTAATGTTTCGTAAGAGTTCTGTTAGTCTTATGCTTTGTTTGCTTCATCTAGGCTTGCAGAAGGACTGGTGATCCAAGTAAGTTCATGTTTTGCAAAAGATGTGATGGTGCTTACCATTGTTACTGTCTGCAACCTCCTCATAAGGTAAAGTCTGTATCACTTACTAGTGAGCTTAATATGGATCTTATTCTTACCATTTCAGATATGATATATGATTATGTATACTGCAGAATGTCAGTACTGGGCCCTATTTGTGCCCAAAACACACAAGGTGTCACAGTTGCAATTCCAATGTCCCTGGAAATGGACTAAGTGTCAGGTATGAATCCAGAGTAATTCAGCTTTTACATAGATGTGTGGTGTTAGAATCCTCAACATTGTCTCCTTTTTCCATGATTTATTATGATATATCCCGTATAATTGGATTGATGCTTGTGTGATTGAAAGATGAAAGCTAAGATAGTTTAATAGTCAAAGGCTATCTTCCTAATTGAAACAAAGCCAAATTCTTTGCTGGAGCTTGGATGCATATTAAGTCACTACCCATGTTTACTATAATCATTAGCTTTTAATTGACTTTGCTGCCTTCTGTTCAGAGAATTTTGAAAATGGTAAAATGATGTAATAGCTGTTGTTTAGAACAGGAAGTTTATTTTCTCATTACTATCATCAGAATCAGAATAATTTATCTTCCCACTTTTCAAGCATGTAAATGGATTGTTTTTTATTTGTTAATTCCTAGCAGTAATGCAGTAGCACCTGAGTCAAGTAGGCTACCTAAAGTAGTTTTAAATTTTCTTTTGTTATGTTTTATGTGGCACTGTGGCAGTTAATTCTTTCTCTCCTCGTGGATTCTGCACAATTTATTTGTTGGATGAACTTATGAGTCTTCTCTTGTAATAAAATTTATTTATAGGTGGTTTCTGGGCTACACGTGCTGTGATGCATGTGGAAGATTGTTTGTGAAAGGGAATTACTGTCCTGTTTGTCTGAAGGTGCCAGTCTTTTTCTCTAAATTTCTTCCCAATCTTCTTTTACTGCTTGCTTAGTAAATCACAACCAGGTATCAATGGGAAATACCTAGAATAATCTCAAAGGAATTTCTTTGATATATATTCTATCTTTGAAGGAACTTATTTGCAGCATTTTTATTCATTATATTCCATAAATAATCTTAATGAACCATGAGCGTAATTGTAGGAGATGAAATATGTAATTTTTATGAATTATTGTCTAGAAGTGTGACAACTTGACAAGATTGAATAAGGTCCCATTATCATTATCATTCGATCCTGCATCTGAATTATTTAACTATGCACATACCATAATATCGTCACTTAATTTCATTTTGGCTTCATATCCTTATCGTTGTGCCGCCTAAATACTGTATTATACACTTCTGCTCGCACACACAATGTGTGCCAGGAAAGGATTCTGAAAGATCACTCTGTTTTTGGCTTATATTGTAGGTTTACAGAGATTCAGAATCAACACCAATGGTTTGCTGTGATAATTGCCAGCGCTGGGTACATTGCCAGTGTGATAATATTAGGTTAGTTTCCCTCTTGTATTTGTGAAGATGCATTGCTTTCGCTGTGCCATGTTTACTGCTTTCCTTTGCAATTCCAGAATATATATGTTGAGCAATACTCCATTATTGTTTTAATATGATATAACCATTGATAACATTTGGCATTTACTTCTCAGCTGTATCTTTTTTAATGCCTGATGGGTTAGTATATCGGTTTTAATTAAAGATGTAATAACTGTACATCTAAAATGGAGGTACTGTCAATTTTACATGTTACCGTATACAGTGTAAAATGAAATTGAAATTAGCACTTAACATAGTTAATTGCACCCTTATTTAAGGTACTGATAGATGCTTGGGGTTGGTAGATAATTTTTCATGGAACAAGTGTCTGCTTTTAATTATTTTACTTAGATGACTGTGCTTGCTGATTCCTTACCTGGTCTTATAAATCATGCTATGTATTATGTTTTGGATTGCAGTTATCGGACCAATTTGGTATGCTTATTTTGAAAAAATGTTTTGCAGTGATGAAAAATATCACCAATTTCAAGTGGATGGGAATCTGCAGTATACATGTCCAACTTGTCGTGGGGAATGTTATCAGGTATGCAGCGTGCCTTCAATATAATTACATTTGTTTCTCAATGGAAGAAATGGTAGTTTATGAGCCCACTGTATTTCTATCTGTATAATCCAGGTCAAGAATCTTGAGGATGCTGTTCAAGAGCTTTGGAGGAGAAGGAATGATGCTGATAGAGATTTAATTACCAGCTTGAGGGCTGCAGCTGGTTTACCAACTCAAGAAGAAATATTTTCTATTTCACCATATTCAGATGATGAGGATAATGTGCCTGTGAAATCAAAGAGTGATTCTGCACGTTCCTTTAAGTTCTCATTTAAGAATTTTCCCAATAACTCACCTATGAAGATGAAAGATAATGGAAAGAAATCTTCAAACAAGAAAACTGCCAAGAAAAAGGACTCTCTGTCATTCATGACTGGTAAAATTGATGCACACCATAGTTTTGAAGGACATAGTGATATTAGGTCATTACATAGCTTGGATGATGATAAAAATGATGATATGCAGTCCCAGAGAAATGAAGTTCCTGATGTTTATGCATCTCCTGCTACCGGAAGCCTGAGTCAAACTGAAGTATCTTGCCCTATCAATCATCCAGGGATTTTGAAACATAAGTTTGTTGAGGAGGTGATGGTCAGTGATGAAGAAAGGAAACCAAGAGTTGTGCGAATTAAAAGCAGTAAGGCAAACATTTTGGATAGTGAGGAGAGTGGAAAACACGTTGATAAGACTCAAAATGTGAAAGGGAAGAAGTTGGTTATAAATTTGGGAGCACGCAAAATTAATGTAGCTAGCTCTCCGCTGTCTGATAATTCAAGCTTCCAGAGAGATCAAGATTTGGTTGCTGCCAATGGTATACGTGTAAATGAAGTTTCATTTATTTATTTATTTGTTTTCCATGTCACCATATTTTAGCTTGAGAAATGGGGTAGGATTTGATTATGTGAAAATGGGTCATGGCTATTTATTCATTTGATATCACTTCTTTGTTCCCATCAATTCAGTGGTACATTTTGTACATTAATTGGTAAAATAAATGTAATTAGCATTTAAAACAATGATTATTATGCAACAGCAATTACAGTTATTGTATCATTTGTGTTTGTGTTTGGATTGTGCATGTGTGCCACATGTTCTTGAATGGTTCGATAGCTTTTTCTGCTATCTTTCTCTGTGTAACTTTTTTCAGTTCAAATTTATCAGGTACCCATTTGAGGAAGGGAGACAAGTTTGCATTAGATAGACACGATGGAACAGCTAGACATATTGATGGTAAAGGTAGGGTTGTTGTTTTCCCCTCTCCCAAATATGTGGCTGTTTATTTTTCACCATACTAAGCATTAAGTATAGGTTGTATATGTCCGTGAGTTGTCTCAGGGAAAATAACCTAGGTTCATTTAATTTTCAGGAAGTAGGGTTGATTCTGGCCAATCAAAGTATTTAAAGGTTTCGGGAAGAGAAGGAAATTTGATCAAGTTGGGAAAAGTTAAGTCAAGTGTTTCTGAAATCAACTTCACCTCTGCTAGAGGCAATATGTCTGATGGGTGTGAAGTCGGTACTTTAGAGCGATCTCAAATCATGCGGGGAAAACGTAGTACTCATGGAATGATTGATCAAGTTGGATTAGATGCAACATCAAGAGGTGAAAGGACGTATTTGGCGAAGCAGTTGGAAGGTAGCTCTGATGTATATGACGAGACACATGACAATAATCACACGCCATCACATTCTTTGCCCAAAGATTCTAAACCTTTACTGAGATTTAAATTCAAAAAGCCTAGTATTGAAAGTCAGAGTTCTCCTCATCGGGAGGAGGAGAAGACCACAATCAAGGGCCAGAGGTCAAAAAGGAAGAGACCTTCACCTTTTAAAGAGAAAACACTGTTTAATGAGTCTGAAGGTGTAAGTCAATCTCCTGGAGATGGGAAAATGGACGAGATGATGGATGCAAACTGGATTTTGATGAAATTGGGAAGTGATGCAATTGGAAAGAGAGTTGAAGTTCATCAGACATCTGACAATTCTTGGTTAGTGCCTTCTTTGGCTTTTTATTAATTTTGTTAAAGCAATGGGTAAAAGCCGAATATTTAATATTAAATAATACCACACAAGGTGGAGTGTGCCCCAGTCAATAATTTATTACAATACGAAGTTTGTTCATCACTATATGTTTCTCCCCACATATTCCATTTTCAAAGTAATAATCTGGTGGATGAACACATACCACATTTTATACATGTTTGGACTGCAGAAGTATTTACTTTACATTTTATATTTACTTATTTTCAAATTTCTTTTACAGGACTTATTTTCAAACTTGAAAACTTAAGAAATTATAAAGGAATGCATGTTTGGACTGCAGAAGTATTTACTTTACATTTTATATTTACTTATTTTCAAACTTCTTTTACAGGACTTATTTTCAAACTTGAAAACTTAAGAAATTATAAAGGAATGCATGAATCTGAAAAAATAGTTTGTGTATTATTTCACCAACCGTGGTGTTGCAAAGCTATTCTAGGGTTTGGGATGGATTATAGTTTATACCTTCTTTCATTTTGTCCAGGCACAAGGGAGAGGTTACTGACACTGTTGAAGGCACCTCAAAGTTACATGTTACTTACGAGGACGGAAGAGTGAGTATCTTGGAACTCAGGAAACAGGGAGTTCGTTTTGTTCCTCAAAAGCAAAAAAGATCGAAGACATGAACTCAAGAGTCATTTGGATTAATTCTTGGGGATTGTTCTATGTGGAGACTTTTTATTCATTGACTTCAAAGTTTATTTCATCTTTGAGGCCTCTTGCTGAAATTCACATTGCTGCTGATTTTTCGGCGAAGCATTCTCGATCGGAGCAATATCAGTTTTCTTGGAAGGAAGGATTAACTGTATCCTACCTAAGCCCTTTTCTGGACCATAGGTTCTTGATCGAAAATTATATTTTTCTTGGTTTGCTACATGTATCTGATTTCACAAAGTAGATTTCTTCTGCCTGTGATGTAAAGGTCACCATTGCTGTAGAATAGGGAGGTATGGGCTCTAGGTGTTAGATGTATGATTAAATTCTGCTAGTTGTTTTTTGTGAATTGCAGGTTTCATATTGAGATATTGTTTTGAAAGTTGACATTATTGATTTGTCATTTTGTTAAAGGAAATGGTAGTTTATTTCTGTCTTCTCACTGTCAATACTTGCATCCACTAATCTTTCCAACAACAAAAAAAGATTCTGAGCTGAACAATACTGAGACAAATAATTCTCTTTGCATTACCCATTCAGAAAAACTGTTAGACGGCACAATCAAGCCCAAGTTCAGACTTGAAAGTCAAAAACTTAAAATTTAGATTTAATTGTAGGATTAGTCCTCTAATTCACGAAAATGTTTCTTATATTTTAAAATCTGATGGTTAAGGTTTCATTTGATTTTTTAATTAAAAAATGATAATGTGACATGTTGTAGATAATGTAATATGATAAAATGATTTAATACTTGAAATTGCAATAAAAATATCTAAAAATTTAACTTTCACCTTTGAAAAGTTTTTATTTTTATAATTTAACTAATGATATGAATATTTAATGTATTTAGATAATTTTATATCACAAAATTGTATGTCATATTTAAAATATATCAAATTGTCATTTTTAGTTTAAAAATTTGAAAGATGGACTATAACTGTTACTTTTAAAATAGGATGATCAATTCTATGAGTTGGTGAAAATAAAGATATCAAAACTACAATTAAATTAAAAATTTAAAGATGGTTCTACTTTAAATCTTAATAAAATAAATACAATCTAATTGATATCTGGAACCTCATTTCTCCACATTTAAGATGTATGAATCTAATTATTAGACTATTTACCTAAAGACAAAATTAAAATTTGTTTGCACTTTTTTTAATAAATGCAAATACTACCCCTGTCATTATTATATATAAGTAACATCCCATGCCAAATTCACACAAATTAAGAAAGCAGATTAATTTGGTTTATGCTATTAATTTGTTAATAATTTGTACCATGTTTTCAAAATTATCCTCATAGTAATTGAGGCTCATTATCTCTCTCCAAATCAATTATCCATATAGTGATTTAGTATTTGGATTCACCATTCCACATCTTTCCTCAATCCTTGCATGACAGACATTATTAAGGACTCTTTTATGTAAAAATAATAATGGAGAGTTTGAAGGGGTTCTCTATATTTTAAGAAGACTTAAAATTAACAATATGATGTTATATATAGGAACAACGAGGGTATATTTTTTAACATCATATTTTTAAAACTTTTGTTGTACAACGATTGTGAGCAAAATCATATTTCCCCCCCTTAGTTGAGCTCTATGAACAATTGTTTAGCAATCTCATTTGATCCAACGAAAATGTAAAGTTATTATCAAACATTTTCATTTCTACTCAAAGATTCTCAATCCTTCATGCTTAGACAACTTGGGTTACTACCTCTTGGTTTTACTTTTCTAAAAAATAAAACATTACAAAGTAGAAAATGGAGAAGAGAAAAGTGAAGACAAGAGTGAACAAAAATGGCTAGGATTTTACTACTGCTTATCTTGCAAAATTAGTAAACCGCAAATGAAAAGTTCTTATATATAGATCTTGACATTCTCCTCAAATTTATAATGCAATAATAGAAAATATCAATACTATTCTCGTATCAAGTATAAGCAAGAATAAAGAAAAAAGTTAATGTATTGAGTCTACAATTTAGACCAAATTTATCCATCTATATATAATATATTAAAACAACCTCTCAATTATATTTATTGACATTTCATCTAAATTTTGCCACATCAAATATATTTTGACGTAGTACCTTCAAAATTTATCTTACTACCACCCTCCTCTGATATTACTTTACATCCATTCTTCCATTAATTAATATTTTTATTTTATTCTTTATTTGTTGTTCTTGTACCAATTTTAAAATTGAAATTTACGGTCTCCCAATTTATTATTACATAATTATATTGTATAATAAATTTGGTAACTCTTTTTCTATTAAAATCATTCGATTTTATATTACAAAACTACATCGTAACTTAAGTCCATCATATCATAAAATTTATTGCATCCTCTTTGACTTCATTCTGTTTTCTCTTCCTCAATAACAACTATTGATTACAACTCTTCCTCAATAACAACTATTGAGTACTAATTGTGACACTCAATCCTACACTTGCAATAGATTGCAACAAGTTGAAAGAGCTCAATAGGCGAGTTCTATAACTTCATTATTATAATGTTTCAATTTCTTAGAGTTCATAATATATTAGTTTGGTAATTCACATATTATTAGTCTAACTTATTATAATATGATTGTTCTTCTTAAAATTTTAAAATATCTTTCCCAAATACGCTATTTAAGTATAATTGCATAATCCTAATTAATTTGACATACCAATTTTTATGAATGTCCTACTTCTAAACTATTTTAACTTTAATGTTTCATTTTTTCAATATTTTAATATTTACAACTCAAATTTCATTTCAAATAGTTTTGCTAAAGGATCTATCATATATTTTTCTTTGAAAACTTTCAAAATATTATCTAATAAAAGATTGGTAATTATTTTTATCTTAGAGAAGTATCATTGATTAAATATTAGAGAATAACATATCATGAGGTAATTTGATTTATACAAATTTTTATATAATTCTTGAAATAAACTATCTATTTTATTTAAATAGAGTTCAAAAAGTGATAAATTTTTTTAGTATATTAATATCAGAGAAATTTTAGTATATATTTATAAAATATGAAGCCAAAAATAATTAGTTCAAATAAATATTTTAACTTCAATTTTTTAAATCATTTTCAATTATCTTGAATATATCCGAAAATTGTGATAAAAAATTGCAATAAACATTGTACTAAAGATGATTACATTTTAGACTTTCTCTAATGTGAATAGGTAAGACCATCTTACACCATGCATAAGTTTATTTTTCAGCATTGGGTCATTAACTATCGTAACATCTCATTTGACCCAACAATAAAACTTATTAATCCAATGGTCGATAAAACTTTGTGAATAATGTATTGGTCTCCTTTTTTGTTGTTGTTGGTATTAAAAATGATCTAATTCTAATATATCATTTGAAAACTATTATCTACTAATCATTTTTGCTTCAAAATTCAAATAGTTTTATAAATTTAAAGTATAATTTAATCTTAATTAAGTATATGAAATCTTAATACATCAAATTTTCCCAGGCAAAGCTTAATATATCAAATCTTAAATTACACTTTTGGTCCCTTAAGTTATTTTTAGGTTTCATTTTGGTTTTATATGTTTTGTTCTTTCATTTTGGTCTCTTAAGTTACAAACGTGAGACACTTTGGTCTTGTAGGTTATTTTTGTTCAATTTTAGTCTCTTCAGTTACAAACTTTTAACACTTTTGCCCTTAAGTAACAAACTAATACACCTTAGTCCTTTCTAATATTATCTAACTTGTAACTTAAGAGACCAACATATAAGAGATCAAAATAAAACAAATATAATATAAGGGATCAAAGTAAAACTTTAAAAAATCTTAAAGGATAAAAAAAATGTAATTTAGCCTTTAGGAGATAATGAGTTTACTCTTTTGACCACATATAGAATCTACTTGGTTTTTTAATTTTTATAAATAAAAAATTGTAACAATTCCAATTAGGGATGCCAAAATGGTTTGTGCCTCTCAGGGCGGTCCATTTATTCCTTTATTTATGATAGGAGACTTGAGATTTTCAACCTACCACCACGAGTTGATCCGTCTAACCTGCAAAAAAAAAGATGGTGACAAACTAAGATCGTCGTAGTCTAAATAAAAAATACTTTTTTTTTAGTCAAAAGTCTCACCCCATTTTAAAAATCTTCTCTTATTTTTAGCTTAAATCAATAATAAATTTTAAAGTTAGTATAAATATTAATATTTTCTATGTTGTTTGGCGATAATTACTTACCCATTAACAAAATATTAGATGACTTTGTTATGGTTTTAAGGTTCGGCGAATTTAGTATCATGTTTCTAATAGTTTATGAATTGGTATAGTGAAGTCATTAACTTTTTATAGCATATCCTATAATTTTGGATGATGAATCATCAATAATTGAATAATAATTTCTATAATTTTATTTGACTCATTTATTTTGTATTTTGGTTTCTTTAAATGATCTTTAATTTAATTTTATACATTTTTTTCTAAAATTTCTATGAATAAAAAAAAAAAAACTCAACCTGTGTGTGTTTTATGTGTTGTTTTATTTTACTTTTTCACACTAACTAGGAGTCGGAAGTGCATGTTTCATTTTTCACACCACCATTCAGTCTTCCCTAATGCAGGCATATAATCAGTCTATTAATGATCTCGACAAGAAACTTGATAACTTGAAAAGCAGTTTTGAGGTACAATGTGTCTAACAAATTAATTACTAACATTTGTCAATAAAAAAAACAGTGGTGTACATCATATTATTCTTGTTAAATGGAATTTATTTTAACATTGAAAATATATTATAGAACTGATGTACTTATAAAAGATAATTGTAGTAGTATGTGTTACACATATGCTATGAGGGACTATTGATTTACAATAGTCAAGATGGATTTTGTGTTAGTTACATATCACTCTGTTTAAATGGAATTTAAATAGGAAATTTTATATGGTATTCAAATTTATATGAAAATAATGTTAATCTATGATGATGCACATAGTTGAAGTCAACATGATAAGAAAAGTTGTACCATTTTACATTTTATCTTTACAATTTTCACAAAGTAATTCTTTCTACAAATTTTTTGTTTCCTTTGTACAATTAGTATCTATCTCTACTCTACCTATCCATGAATCTACTCCTACATGATGGAGAATTCCTCATCAAGTCCATCTATTTCTCCTTTACGTTTGTGTTGTTGGATTACCAAGACAGACACTGTTTTTGAAAAGTCTGGTCCTGAAAGAACATCACCTATTGGTCCCAATTCTGGACACTGTTGCCAGTCATTCATCCCTTTTGTCAATATTGAGTTCAATCCACCTTCTCTTCCTACAATGACTAATGAGTATTGTCCTTCAAATGATCTAAGAGTAGAGAAAGTCTCAGCTGCATTAGCAAGATGTTTTTCCAAATAGGAAACATTGCCACTGGAAATATGTTTGTCATAGAACTGTGCAAAGCATTCATCATCCAACCCCATTTCCTCTTCTTTCTCTGGAAGGCTTACCCTGTATGCTGATATTCTTGAAGATTCCACACTTGTGTCTACTAAGAATCTTATAACTGTTAGTTTAACTCCTGGATGCCCTGATACACGACCAGTGTAGGCAAGGGCTTCTCTATCATCTTTTCCACCAATGAACACTGTTGCCACATTCACTGATATTTGAGACTTTGATATCTTTCCAATGGATCCTAAGCCTCTATTCACTAGAATCCCCACTGAACAAGGACCACTCTTCAATAACTGGGTATCAAAATATCTATTAGGAAAAAATGCTTTTTAGTAGAAAAGATACATATGAATAGGTGTTTGTGATATGTCAATTATTAGTGTCGTTGAAATGCTTTGGCATACAAATTTATTTTTGAAAATATAAAAGTTTAATTGCAGTTTTGGTCTCCTTATTTTAGTTGAATCACGTAAATAGTCCTTACTTCTATCCTGTTTTGGTCCCTCCAACAAAATTTTGGTCCAAAAATTGGTAAAGTGTCATTTTTTTGCGCTTATTTAAGTCACACTATGCCTCAAGATCTCGTGGTGCAACAATTGTACATGAGATCTATGATCATAAATGATGTGGCGTGGTTTAAAAAAATGACCCTTTATCAAGTTTTTTTGGACCAAAATTCTGTTTGGAGACCAAAACTAAAGAGAAATAAAATGGAGAGACTATTTTCGTGATTCAACTAAAATAAAAAGATCAAAACTGCAATTAAGTTAAAAATAAACAAACAGAGATCATAGGTTCAAGTTTTGACATTACCTTTCGATTTACATAACGAAATCCTTGATTGCCACCATCCAATTTTCCATCTTCACATTGTATCCTATGGAATGGTAGTATGATGAGTGCAATCATCAAATCCTCTGCCAAAGTGCAGATATCTTGTGCCATGTTATTAATTGTTGCCACTGCCAATGTTCTTTTGATCGTAACACCTTCATCATCATCATCTATATGAGCTTGAAACGAGCTAGTTATTTGGTCTCTCATCTCCATGACGTCCTTGTCTTTCACAATTGTTGTTTCTACTCCTTCACCCTTTTCTACTGTGACTGCTATATGATCAGTTAGTTCAATCATTTCTGTCACATATACCAAAATTCCAGGGTCTGATTTCCCTCTTGATATCTCCATGAAGTTTATGGAACCAGAAATGTTGTCGAGTCCATGAAGGCACAATAAAATCCTTAGCTCACTTGATGGATCAAGTAACTGGAGTGACATGTGATGAGTAGGCGCTTTTTGTCGCGCACGTTTGATGATCCGTGCTACAACTGCAGGCGCATGCACCACTGTGAAAAATATTGCAATTACCAAAGAAATACCGGAGGAAGTATCAGAGTTGCAATTCATCTGGAAGTAAAAGAACTAGCTGTTAGATTCATTCATGGTAAATATTATTTTTTATCTTTGTTATGATTTTGAAAATGTGTAGTTATTTTGCTGAGTTATTATCAATTTCTGCATTATTTAACTGTGATTTGATCATCATAATTTATAAAATTCAAATGTTGGGTTTTGTATCATTATGTCATCTTCTACTCTTCAACATTGCTAATGAAATGGAAGAATCATGTCTTTCTCTTGGGTTAGAAGCATGTTGATAGGTAAATTCTCACATTAAATAGATCCTTTTTGAGTTGTGATTTTGATACAAAGAATGACATTGACTCATGTTTGCAGTTAGCAATATCTCTTGGAGACTTAAAATTTATCATGCTAGAAATTGAATTGATACATACTCCATTCAATCTCATTTATAAGCAAAAATATCTAATGACACACATAATAAGAATAGTGGTTAAACTCATTTAATTTCTCATTTAGTTTTCTGGATGCAATAAAAATAGAATTTCATTTCTCAAACTACCATTTCTTCTCACTTTAGTTTGTATGAAAACTTGTTAACTTTGAATATAATAACATTAAATAAGATAAATTTAGTTAACTTTTGTCTATATTGGAGACACAAGTGGTAAAGTAAATGGTTAGAAAATTGTTTGAGACAGTGAAGAGAGAAATCAAGAGAATACTTGCCATCTTGATAGCCATGTAGATATGAAAATGTCCCTTGGTTGTTAGTAGCAATCCAATAGCAATTGATTCAGGCCAATGAAATCCAAGAATTACACCAGAAATTAATGTTCCAGCAACTTCACCTACCATTACTATTATGATTGGTATAAATATTTTTAACCATGTTTCTAATTGTCCAACCTCAAACTTTCTGAAATCAGCTGCATATCCCATCCATAAGAAAAAGAATGGAAAAAATATAGTTGTCAACATGTAGTTGATTTTTCTGATAACCCATTTGGAAATTCTTCCTTCCCTAGGAAAACATATTCCTGTTATAAATGCACTTAGAATTGGACTATAATCATATAGTATTGATGAAGCACAACTAATAACCATGAATGCAATTGAAAGTACTAAGTGTGAGGCTTTTAAGGGTTTCCCTTCAGGGTTTTCATTGTTAACCCAATTCATAAAAACTGGAGAAATTGTGGCTGTGAGCATTGTCTGCACAACGACCGCAAAAAAAATTGCTACTGCCTTCTTAATCCGATCCTTGTCTTCGATACCACCGCAAAACGTGTCCAACGGCATTGAACTGTATCCAAATGAAAGAAGAAAAGAACACAAAAAATCTGAATACATCCCTGCTGCTATAACAAGTTTCCCAATATCTGACTTTCCTATGTTGAGATTAGTTATGACACGCGTTAGGACGGGCGATGCGGTGCTTGAGAGAAGAGTTGAGAAGGAGAGGGTGTATTCTAGTAAATGGTGGCCTGTGAAGTAATGGAGAAATGGTGTTATGAAGCATGCCATGAGGAATGTGGTTATTATTCCTACAATAGCAACTTGAACATCTCTACTTGGTTTCTTGAAGAGTACGTAAGGATCCATTTCCATACCTACTGCCAACATGTAACACATCATACCAAAATCAATTATAAATCCAAAGGTACCGTTGAATTGTCCATATAGATCGCGTAAAAATGGCGCATTTCCCATAATTAGTCCCACCTGCATTAACATGAATAACAGATTGTATGTCAAAAACTTCAAATATCAATTTTTATGTACAACTCTATACATTCACGTGTTGCTGATGTGGACTGTTAGATTAAGATCAGACTTCTCGTATTTTGACTTTTTATTAATGACCAATTTAGTATAATCAAAATGCGAGTTGCATGATCTTTGATCAAATTGTCTTAATTTTATAACTTTGTTAAATGTGTGACTCTATGATACGATTGTATGATATGCTCATGATTCATTTTGAGAGGGAAACTTACGAGTATGTCCGATGTAATGCGGGGTTGTTGATAAGGCTTTAGTAAATAATGCAAAGCATTGCATGCAATTACCATAGCCATAAACATAACAAAGTTTTTCCCTAACAGAAAAATGAGGTAGCCTAATTTTTGTGAGCATTGTGTTAATGCTAGTGCCATGCTCGAGATTTGATTTTATATATTATAAAAATATATCTTTGTTTTTGTATCTTTCTTTACAATCTCATCACCAAAAACACAAATTTTTCTTCTCATTTTTGTTTTGGTGATGATCAAATCAAATGTTGCCAATTTTTGGGTAAAGCTTTTGAAAGAAGCGAGTGGTCATGATTCATAGCTCACATATGTAACTTTTGAATTGGAGAATGGAGAAGACAAGATGAGAAAAACATGGATTAATCACAAATGTTATATACATTCTCCATCACTAATTATTTTTTATATCTATGTAACTATTACTTGAAAATACCATGGTGTCTCATCTTATAATTTATTATAATGTTTTGCAAGCTATATAGCCTTTATTTTTTTTGGAGTGTCTACATTTCTTACTTATTTTATACACTTTTATTAACATACATTTTAATATAACTTATCACGATATTGCTAGAATTTGTAATGTTTTATATTTTGAGACCAATGACTCATTTTACGGAGATAATTAATAAGATCCCAACTTCTCACATCTTTTAAAAAATTTAACATTAGTTACCATACAAGTAAAAACTTATTATAATTTTGAATGTTAAGAATTATACATAAAAATCTCTAGTAAGAAGGAAAAAATAAATACAAGAGAAGTGATTGAGGTACATTGCATGTTTGCAAACACTAAAATAGAAAGTAACGTTTTTTTTTGGGTGAAAATAGGAAGCAAGGTATTTTGAAATACAAATATGGAAATGACGAATGAGATCATATATTGGTATATTATGATAATACCTCACCCACTTTTGTCCATTTATGCAATTGGTTTTGCCAATGGACGGATCCGTTGAGGCGGTTCTAAAACAAATATAGAGCTTAGATACAAACTTAGAAAATCTCAAACATAATAAACCTTTTTCGAAGAAAATTAAATCCAGAAAACACAACTTTTAACAAAATAAACAAATACTATAACAAAGGGTGGAAAGATATCTCAAACTATTTTTCGTAGAAATAAATGTTTAAAAAACACATAAAGACATCAACTTTGTGGTTGATTGCAAGTTTGATGGTGGTGGAGCAAACTCTAAGCACTACAAAATGGTTGTGGAGAAGAACGAGTTGACGACGTCTAGGGGGATGATGTTGCATGATGGAGATGGTAGGATGAAGAAGATGGTAGAATGGAGAAGATGGTTGTTTCTCTCAAGAAATGTGAGAAAAATGGATTTTGATTTTTAGAGTAGTTTAATAAAATTTCAACTTCCCAGAGAGTACTAGTATTGAACAAAGAGAGTAAAATAACGATGAAAACTTGAAAAGTTGATGACAATAATGAAAAAATGATTGTCTTCGCATTGATTACCAATGTGTAGATCAACAAAGATGAAATATGCAATTATTAGACCATAAACAAGATGTGGTTTTAAGATTGTTGAGTATAAATAAAGTATGAAGGTAAAATGTGTGATTCATGCTTGTTATGTATTATAGATAAATTCTTGTTTATTTCATTGATTCCCTGAAGCTTATGATCTTATATGCCCCAAGATTCAATGGTTGAATGAAGATTACAATCGTTTTCGCACGATAACTCCTTGTATATTTCGTGTGACCTTTTTCCGAGTCAAAATATTGAAACAAAGTCCAATATTTAAAATGATTACCCCCATTCCATTATTTATTTATTTTTTTATTTTTTTAATACTTTTTTAGAACCTGTATATCTTGAGAATATACCGGGTTCCCGCGTATATAGTTTTTTCAAGCATCAAAGTACTTACAATATTTTTTATATTTTTAAATATTTCAAAAATGAATAATTTTAAAAAGAGGTGTAATGTACCACACCGAAAGACAACATTAAAAAACTTTCCATTTAGTGAGACTGTTTTCACTAACCCAAAGAGATATATATGTAAGAAATCAATGGACTTTGAAGTAGAAACTGAGTTCTTAGGGGTTAAGGAGTTCTTTTTGTTTTCCCTTTTGACAAGCTTAACACATAATTTCAGTTTTGTAACTAAGTTTAGGCAGATTTTTGACTAGTTGAAGTTTATTCAATTTTGAAATTAATCTAAGATTTGCATGACCTAATCTTTTGTGCCAAATTAGTTTCTCTTCATTTACTGACATAAGACACTCAACCTCTTGTTTATCTAGACTAAACAAATTTATCCTATAAATGTTGTTTTGCCTATGAAATGTAAAGAGTACAAATCCATTATTCGGACTAATTGCCTTGCATGTTTTTTGATTAAATATAATATCATAATTATCATCACTTAAATGACTTATAGTTAATAAATTATGCTTAAGACCTTTAACAAACAAAACATTTTTAATAAAAGGGGAAGTACCATTAACAATTGTACCTTGACCAATGATCTGGCCTTTTTACTTTTCTCCAAAAGTCATTGTGTCTCTTTTGCTCAATGTTAGTTCTTGGAACATAGAATTTTTTCCCGTCATGTGTCGCAAGTATCCACTGTCCAACTACCATGATTAGGGTTTTAACTTGATTGCTGAGAACATCTGCAACATAGACAATTTTGTTCTTAGGTACCCATATTTGGTTGGGTCCTTGTTTGTTAGTCTTGAATGGTTTCTTGTATTTAACACGGGACACAATAATTTGGAGTGACCTTTCTTATATCAAAAGTACACAATATATCAAAGAGAATAAGTTTATGTTCAATTTATGTTTCTTCATATCCCAGACCTCTTTTACAATTTCTACTTACTCCATAAATCATAGAAGCATACTTGCTTCTTTCCATAATGTTAGTTATAAAGTCTTGGAATACTTCTTTATATTCATCAGAATTACCTGTGACATTTTATAAAGGTTTTGAAACAAAAGTATCTTTCAGTGTTTTATTTGCATATTTAACCCCAACACTTTCAAATTTTAAGGCATTGATTTCTTTAGTTAAGTTTGCATTTACTTTCCTAAGTGCTTTCAGTTTTAGAGACAACTTGTGGTTTTTCTTTAAGAAATCATTTATGACATTAATTAAATTAGGCCAGGTTAAGTCAGAAAATACCTCAATGTCTTCATCAATTGATTCACTTTCAAAGTCAGAATAAGTGTTTGTTTGGATCCAAAGGCATGGTTTGTATGGGCCATCAAAGCCAAATCTTCTTGATCTTCATCATTAGAGGACTTATAAGAATCATCCCATGTATCCATCATAACCTTTTTCTTGGGTCTGAAATATTTCCTCTAATGTTTTCTTTTGTCTAGATTTGTACATCAGAGTTGACATGTCCAGGTTCATTGCATCTATAACATATCATCCTTTCCTCTACTGGACTGCTTGGAATATCTTTGAGGAAATTGTTTCTTTATGTTGTGCTATAACTTCTGAATCTTTTTGGATATAAAAGCCAACTCCGTATCATTTGAGTTCAAATTATGATCATTTGGATCATTATCCTCTGATTTTGTTGTTGCCTTTAGAACCTTCTTCTTCTTAGATTTCAAGGCCAAAGTTGGCTGCTTCTTCTTGGGCTCATCCTCTAAAATCTCAATTTCAAGTGATGTTAAGAAGCTAATCAATTCTTCTAATTTAAGAGTATTGAGATCCTTAGCTTCTTGAATAAGTGTAATCTTAGGTCTTTACTTGCTTTGCAGACTCCTAAAAAGTTTGTTCGCATGATCACAATAGTATAACTCTTCTCAAGTACCTTTAATCTTGAGACCAGAGTCTGGAATATGGAAAACATTATTTCAATGTCTTCATCTTTTGTCATCTTGAACAACACATACTTTATGACTAGGAGATTGACATTTGCTTCTTAAACTTGTTTGCTTCCTTTATAAGTCAGACCAAATTGTGATTAACATTTTTTGTGTATTTATTTTCAGTGCACTTATCAAATTCCTTGAAGGTGATTGCATTGATCATGAAGGTTTTGGACTTACGATGCATCTTGTACATCATCTTCTATTCAACAACTATCTTTTCCCTTGAAATTCAGTACCATCAGAATTTGTTGGAGTAGTGTAGCCATCTTCCAATGAGTCCCAAAGTTCAGAATCTTGTTGAGATAAAGAAACTCTTAGCATGCCCTTCCAATACTCAAATCGTTGACGATCAAACAAAGGTGGTATGTTGATGTTTCCTCCAACAACTTCTTCACGATATTTAGACATTGTTTACACACACACGCGCACACACGCACACGCGCACACACACACACACATGCGCGCACGCGCACACACACACACACATGCGCGCACGCACGCACACACCCACACACTCATAATGTGCTACAATTTTTGAACGTGCTACAATTTTTGAACAAATATATAACTTCATTGATGCATTAAAATGAGAGATACATGATTCAAAAAGCAAAAAATACAGAAGTGCAATTTTACATAAAGATTTATGAGTACATATCTGAATACATAAAATCTATATTCATTTTCCCTTTTTGTCAAAGCAAAAAAGATTAGGAGAAAAATGGAAAGCAATCTTATTTAGAAAAAGACGGAGAAGATCCCTCAGATGATGAAGATTAAAATGGATTGGAATAGCTTGGAAAGAAGGAGGAGGATTATGTTGAGGATAATCAATTTCGAGCTTGGGAGCAAGCTGAGTTGCTATCCAATCCCGCAAAGGGGCATACTCCTTATCCTTATATGTTTGTCGTGCCATGATGGTTTGGAGAGCAACCAAGATTGTTTTGCTTGCTGAGTCCTTCTCAACTCTGGGACGTTTGGCAGGGTGTTGGGAATCATCCCTAGGGGTAAATGGAAAAGTGTTGTGAATGGGGGCAGATGCAGTGCATAAGGATTATAAGGTAGCAAAAGAAGTGGCGATGGTAGGAAGGGTGTAACACCCCGATTTTTAACATTGTAAGTGTATTTTTTTTCTTCCAAAAACCCATTTATAAAATACTAAAGCGTAGCACAAACGACAACTGTCATAATTAGTTACATCATAATTATAACCAACTGAAATAGTTTTGAGGCGAAAAACCAAAATATCCAAATATAAAATACGTTGGGGCTATGAGACCTATCAGGTATCGCTCATACCCCTGGGGTATTCTCGGCAGACACCTGTACAAGTACTACTTCAAGAAATACTAATCCCCCCATGGTCACGTAAAAAAAAATGGAACATGGACCCACCAAAGTAGAAGTCATCTGACCATATAAGTATAGTTACAGTCATCCCAAAATGAAATAAGTGCAGCCACCAAAAGAAAGATATCAAGTCCTATTACAACTACAATAACATGAGTGACCTCCACACACTCCACAAGTCCCGACTGACACAACATCCATCTTCGAGGTAACCTCCTCCTCATCAACATCCATAGAAGGACCGACCTCTTCAGAAGTCAGATCCACCCACGGGATAGGTGGGTTCGGCGGCGCTGGAATTTCAAAATAATCCAATACCTCAGTGACGATCAGTAAGGGATCATTCACCGAAAAAGGAAGCTCTGACTTGGCCCGCCTAGATGATCCTACAATCTCTCGCTCCACTAGCATCGACCCCTTATCCTTTCCGCCAGTCCCTGGTCCAACCACTGTATCCTCAGCTCCCACAGTGGCCTCCGCCTCAACTCTAACTGAGGAATCCTTCGTATCTTCCCAAGCTCTGCTCATCCCAAGCACTAATCCGGAAGGTACCAGATAATCGATCTTCTCGCAAGTTAGTTCCACAAGAAATACTGCCCCAACTTTCCTACTAGTCCTCACTACCCTCCCCGTATAAGTATCCCTACTTGAGATGAGGTCATATACCCAAGCAGTTTCCTTGATCAAGGTAACACCCGGTGGAATGAACTCGGGTATCATCTGAGGGCAAATCCCAAATTTCCACAATAATTGTAAATGGTCACCAACCGAAATTAACAAATAACACTTAGCAAAATTCTTATATTTTCAAATGCTCAAAATAACATTTCTTCTTTGCATACTCCTCGAAAGGGTTTTCATCTATCCAAAAATGAATAAACAATGTTGAAAAATAAAGTTTTGACAAACTGCACTGTCGTAGCCGAATACAACTGAGAGAATGCAGATTTTCAATTCTAAAATGGCTCTAAATCAATCAACACTTCAAACATTAATATTATCAATTATGAACACATAATTAACACCAAATTAATCTCCACAAATTCACACCTCAGTCACCCATCGAATATTCATAACATCAATTATGAACACATAAGTACATCAAAACTTAATCAACTCAACTTCACACCTCAAAGCAATTACGGCAAATCACAACAGCAACATAATATGTATACACAATCAACATAGTATAACAAACATGACTCGCGTGTCAAGCACTCTAATGCAATGCATATATGCCAAAATGCATGATTCCGGAATTCCAAACCAAAACCCTCCTCGAAGAGCGTAAATCATAATTGTACAGCCTCTTACAGACTAGTACTAATTATCAAGGTGCAATCTCTCACAGATCAACATGATTTACTAGCGTGCAGTCGCACATAGACCAGCACGACATACAAGAGTGCAATCGCTCACAGACCAGCACAATTTTCTAGAGTGAAATCGCTCACAGATCATCACATTCTAGAGTGCAATCTCTCACAGATAAGATGAACTAACAATTCACATGGCATCATCCCGTGGCCCATCACAGTCACCACTATCACCATGGCCCCATCGCGGTCACCATGTACTATGAAATGCATGAGCATACTCTAACTCTTTTCACCACAATCATTAAGTAAATGCAGTTGTTAAAATATTCCCCATTTTTAATACTCATTTAACACTAATGATTTTTCAGATACAACACAAAGCATACTCAAATATATTTATTCACACCAATTTCAATTCCCACAAACACACATATATCACATCTCCAAATTCAATCCACATATAAATTGAATTAAATTCATTTTCCACCAATCCACACACAAATTTCTTCTAAAAAATTCATAATATTAATTATGAACACATTAATTTCACCAAACATGAATCACCACAATTTTCAAACATTAATCACCCATATTCAATCTCCAAATTTTTCAACCATAAATCACCACAACAACATTAATATATCAGAGTTCTCCCCACCGCTAACTCGGTGCCAACGGTCTCGATTCCTTTTCAAGACTCAAGGAGCTAACTACATAAACATAAATATTTATAACAATATGTTCACAATGAAATTAATCCAAACACAACAAAATTCCCAAAATTAAATATTTCTCCCACACCAAACTTTTAAAACCAAATAATCTATATTATTTAGTTAAAACTAAATTAAACATATATTGTCCAAATATCACATACACACACTCGACTATTAAAACACAGAAAATTTTGAGTTAATAAAATACTCTAAACGTTTTTTTTTTCCTTTTTAAAACTCAATTCAAGAGTAATTAAAAGAGTAACATTTTAAACTCTAACCCTTTTTAATTTCAATCTATCTTTTTGCTCAAACTCTTTAACTTAGTTAAAATTTGAACTTTTTCGCAACTTTAACAACTCTAAATTTTTTGTAAAACTTCAACTTCAGTTCAAACTCATTTATTTGAAAATAACTCATTATGTAACTCAAACACATCAAATTTAACCATCATACATAAATCACATCTCAAAAATTCATAATATTAATTATGAACATACAATTCACACCCAACAATAATCACTACAAAACACACCTCAAAACAAACTAAATTCAAATTCAACTAATTCACACATAAACAAATTAAATTCATTTTCTACAAATTCACACATCAAATACATCAAATTTCTTTTCCCCAAAATCACAAATAATGTCCTAAATGCAAACTAAAAGTTTGGAAGGAGCCCTTACCTTAATTGTAGTTTTAACAAGCGATTACGGCACCGCGATTAATTCCGGTAAAATTTAAGTTCGCGATGTCGCTTCAAAAACTAGCTCACTAGCACCGTGGCGTGACAATGAGCAACTTTTTCTTCTGTCATTTCTCGAATGGAAGCTTAGATCTAGAAGAAATGTGGAGGTTTGTTTTTGAGTTTTTTTGGAAAACACTAACACTTAGTGTTTTGTTTTCTTGAAACAGGGAAAGAAGTAAGAAAAGGAACAAGCGAAAATCAGATTATCAGATTATCAAAGGGTCACTGACAATAGGAAAGATACCAGATTGTCAGTTGTTGTTCTAATAGTTGCATACGATTTATGGCGTTTATTAATTCAACGAAACAAAATCATACCCATAAACCACGAAAATTAAAACATGGTAAATGGTCAAGGAAGAAATCTAAATTGGTTGTTTTTAGGAAAACAAATTGGAAAACAACAAAGAAAAAGCAAAAGTTCATAATAACATGAACTAAACACACTTTCTGATGCACCAGATCAGCTATTAGCTGCAAGTGCAGAGCATACTTATTTTGCAGAATATAAAAACTATTCGATGAGAAAAACGAAATATAATTAATACATATTAACAAATACTTACAATGGTATCTGGTTTTGAAAAACGAAAATACAAGATAAAAATATAGGAGACACTCAAGAAACTCTCAAGATTTCTAACAGCTATTATCTTCCTGTCTTCCACTCTGCCTTGAACTGAAGACAAGCCTGCCTTATATAGTGAAAGGGTCCTGCTTGTACAACATTGGTGTAGTGGAGGAAATGATGAGATTCATTTTGCTTTCGGTGCCACGTTTGGTAAATGGCAGACAAGTGCCCGAAACTTTTGCTTTTTAGAAAACTTTCGGCGCCACGTTTTTTCTGGAATCGAATACGGGCTAGGTCCGAGACTTAATACATTTACCTATTTTTTGTGTAGTCTAATTTTG
Source organism: Cicer arietinum (assembly GCF_000331145.2). NCBI lineage: Eukaryota > Viridiplantae > Streptophyta > Magnoliopsida > Fabales > Fabaceae > Cicer > Cicer arietinum. Next base: position 54,795,525 of record NC_021165.2, on the reverse strand, counting down.
GGCTTGACCCAATACATTACATAGTAGACTTTTTTTGTTGTTGGGCCTTCAATTAGTTGGGCCAATGTTTCTTATTTTGTAGGGGTGAAGATACCAAAACAATCATCTTCATTGTCATCTGCCAATTGTGTTTGAGCAAATGATTTTTGAGCTAAGAATTGTATTTGCATTGTTTGAGGTTTTTGCATTCCTTGTTTTTGGAGCCATGTGGATACGGCTTGCCTTTTGATATTCCGAGGGATGGAAAATTGTGTCCACCATCTAGTTTTGAATCTTCTAACAAGGATTATTTGTACCTGTTGTTGATTTATTTCAAAATACCAGGCTGTTACCCATGGTAAGAATAATTTTGTGGAGAAAAGCATCAAGGGGTGGAAAATGCGTTCTCTATCTGTAGGTTTGTAGTTGGTTTTGTATAGTTGGAAGCTTTCGTGGACTTCCGAATGAAGAATTTCTGGGGTTGAACCATAAAGTTTCCACCAATGAGAAAACCATTGAGGGATTTTTGACAGGTTCATGGTGAGGTTAAAGAAAAATAGCCAAGTATGACTAAATTTTTGGTTTTGAATGAGGAAAGGATTATACCAGGGTTGTTGGTAGTCCCAGTAATTGAATGTCCTACAGTGATTTATTGTGGTTTTGAACTCTAGTGGGAATCGTTTTGGGGTATGAAGGTTTGATCCCCATTCTGATGGTGGGATTATTTTGTGTATTTTTGCGGTCGAATATGCGACCAATCCTTCTTTTGGGTTGTCCTGTATTGTTACAGAACCCGTTATTTCAAGAATAGATTTGTAGTAAGGCTGGGGTTTTGATAAATCCTATGGTTTAAAAAACCAGCCTTCTGGGAATTTTTTTGAAATGACCAATTGAGGATTTTTGTCATAAAAGTGGTCCTCGATTGTCCAAATGTTTTGAAATTCTGTTTTAACAAAATACTCAGATTTTGGTTTAAACAAAGTAATCTGAGATTCGTTTAAAACAATTTTTGATTTTTCTTCTTGTTGTAATTTTGAAATTATTTTATAGGATGGTCCCTCTTGTGGGGGTTTTGAAATTAATTTACAGGATGGTCCCTCCTGTGGGATTTTTGAAATTAATTTACAGGATAATTCCTCCTGTGGGGATTTTGAAATAATTTTTTGAGAAGGGGCCTGGGAAGATTCTCCTTTTTCTTGCCCTGATGAAGATGGCAATTCAAGCGAGAGATATTCAATTTCTTTTTGGAGTCTGTGGAGTCTTGCAATTTTTTGAAGATGAAGGTCTTCTTCAATTATATGCTTGATTTCCTGGAATTTGTCAGGTTCAAATGTTTGTTGGCTAACAAGCCATTTTTGGATTTGGTTTTGTTCTTCATTTTCTTCGACGACTTCTACCCAAGATCGGATGGGTTTTGCCGATGAAAGAGGTTTTGATTTGTCTAGTGGTTGGTCCTTTTGGACCTCGATTCTTTTTGATTTTCTGGGCATCACTCAAGTCCTGTTTTGAAGAAATTCTATTGTTAGAAAATCCGGAATTGAGTTTTGATCTCCTTTAATAAATTCAATTTCAAAATAAAAAATGCTAAGGATTGCTTGCCATCTGGCAAAAATTTGTTTTGATGCAATGTTTTGAACATCTTTTTGTAAAACTTCTTTTGCAGATTTACAGTCAATTCGAAGTAAAAATTTTTGATTGAGTAAATCACTTTGGAATTTTGTAATGCACATGACAATTGAAAGAATTTCTTTTTTGATTGTAGAATAATTCTTTTGGCAATCATTCCAGTGTGCAGACGCAAATTGTACAATGCATTTCTATCATTTGTTTTTTGTTTTAGAATACCCCCATACCCGATATCTGAAACATCTGTTTCAACAATTTTTTGGGCTAAAGGGTCAGCTACATGCAAGCAAGGTATTTGTTTGACTTGTTTTTTGATTGCTTGTACAGTTTTTGTGTGTTCGTCAGTCCATGCGACAAGTTTTTTCTTTAATCTATCGTGGAGAGGTTTTGCTATCCTATTAATGTTAGGACATAAATCTAGTACATAGTTCAAAGATCCTAAAAACCTTTGTAATTGTGTTTTGTCAAGGATTTTGTCAGGAAATTTATCTGCGAAAGATAGGGATCTTTCAATAAGGGTGATAGTACCCCGAGAGATATAATGTCCTAAGAAACGGATTTTTGTTTGAAAAAGAGAAATTTTGGATTTTGAAACAACTAATCCATTTTTCTTAGTGATAATTAAAAATGTTCTAAGATGTTTGAAATGTTGCTCAATGTTTTCAGAGAATATTAAGACATCATCAATATAGACAATGCAAAATTTTGAGAATGGATTAAA
>NC_021165.2:54718268-54792436 GCF_000331145.2 Cicer arietinum | reverse complement strand
GTTTTGATTGAAACGTTACCATTTTTAATGGAAGCTTCAGTTTTACTTTTTATAATCATGTTGGAGTTGTCAGCCGCAACAAGTTTTTCGTTATATTTTTGTAGCAATCTGTTTGGTACAATGCTACTTTTTAAGCAATTTAAATCTACTCCAGTATCAAAAAGTGCAATTGTTTCAAATTTGAAATCTTCAGAAAAAACTAAAGTAATTTTGATTAAATATTTTCTTGTTGTTATTGTTCTTAGAACGAACAAAAAATCCTCCGGGATTTCTTCTAAATTTTCAATTTTGTTAGAATATTCCTCATTTTCTCTTTCTTCTTCCTCTTGTTCTTGGTCAGAAGAGGTTTGATTTTGTACCTGGGAAAGAAGATTTTGAAGAATGTTTGAATCAATTTATTGCTTTTGTTTAAGAGATTTTAACTCTTGTTTTACAGTTTTAATCTCTTCCTGCAAAGATTGAATTGTGACATGGGCTTGTGACTTTATTCTTTTTCCTAAGATACTTGTTAGGTCATAAGTGGTCTTAGGAAGTAATTTTGATGAGGATGTGGAAGGTTGACCTTGTTTTGATTCAAAAGTATTTAACAGTTTTCCTATTATTTCCTTTTGAAGTTTTGTATCTTCAACCTGTTTTATAATATTAAGAATTAATTCTTGATCCTTTGTTAAAACATTAATTGATTTTGTACTTGCTTCTGAATTGCTAAGAGAGTCAGAGGTTCCTAGTTCATCAAACTGTAGAGGTTTATCATTTTCTGATGAATCTTCAGAGGTTTCTAAAAGTATTGCCTCTATTTTTTGAATTATTTGTTCATCGATTTTTAATTCATGGAGTTTTTTATTTCTCCTGCAATATCTTGAGATGTATCCTGTTTGGCCACACTTATAACAAGTTATTTGTTTTGAAGTTTGAGGCTCGAACTTCTTTTGAAAAGGTTTTTTCTTGTAAAAATTTGGTTTTCTTTGATTGTAAGAATTTTGGGGTCTAGATTTTTTATAGAATTCAAGTCTGCCTGGCATGGTGAAAGTCTTCGCAGCTTTTCGAAATATTGGTCATAGGTATTTCAAATTGTTTACAAAAAGAACCTAGTTCTTGTTTAGTTCTTTTCATTTCCCATTTTAGATGTTTTTGGAGTTTTAAGTCTTGACATATTTTCAAACCTTCCTTTTGAGTAAAGCTAACCAATTCCCCATAAGTTAAATGGTTATATGGGATTTGGTTTACCCCATAGACTTCTTTGATTTTGTTTCTAACCTTTTCTCCTAAAAGGGTTGGGAGTCCTGCAAGGAATTTCTCCTTCCAGAAAGGTTGGTTTGAGTCTTCTCTTAGCATAACTCTGGTTAGGAAAGTATTTTTGTAATACTGGAACTCAGAAAGTTTTTTACATCTAAGGTTAGATAAGAGTTTTGCATTTTTATCTTTTAAGTGTGATGGATCACCTATGAAGTGCAAGCTAATTGTGTGTATTAGTGTTGCAACTGCATCAGGTATTGGGTTTCCTATTTCGTCGAGGATAGGAATTCCTTCCTCTGTGGTTTGAATTGCGTTTAAAATTTCTAAGTGTTGAGAGGGTGTGAGATGGTAATCCCACCATCCTTTGAGTTGGCCTGAGAATCCTGCTATTAGTAGTTCAGCTATGGCTTTGTCAGGTGTGTTGGCTTGGGTTTTGTAAGCATTTGATGCCATTGTCATTTGTTGGAGGAGACTTAGGATGTTGTATTCAGACATACCATCTATGTTCCATTCATAGACAGTATTGGCATTGAATTTGGATTGAGGGAGGACATTAGGTCTATTTTCAATACCTAAGTCTGGGGCTGTGACCATGGCTAAAGATTGCCCCTTCTGACATTGAAGTTTGCACAGGTTTTGTGGTTCGTGTTCGGTTTCAGAAACTTGGTTTAAATTCGTAACTGTAAGTCATGAGCTTCCCTGATCATGTTTTTGATTTAATTCCCAAACACACAGTACATATGAAATACTTGATTGATCTAATGTTTTGAATTGAGAAATATTTCAGGCAAACAAGAAGACACCATACACGTGGAACAATAGCTTGCAACTCAAGGAATCAACCAAAGTTGGAGGATGCACTTGAGAAAGACGCAAAAATGTATAGTGTTATTAGGTGTCATAGTAATAAGTTTAGTAGACTAATCACTATGGTCTCACACTTATGCCTTTGCCAATGAATATAAATCAATCAACCAATAAATCAATTGATGAATCGATTGATAAATCGATTGTCTGACTCAGAACAAGTGTTTTTACTACATCAATCGATTGGGCAATGGATTAGTTAAAGTGTTTTTTGTGAAAACTGAGTTCTGGGATAAATCCAATCAATTGGACAATCAATTGAGCAATCCATTGAGCAATCGATTTAGCAAGTCACAGAAACAACCAGTTATGGAATCAATCGATTGACAAATCGATTGTGACCAAGTTTTTAAAATTAGGAATCAGTTCTGTGATCCAACAAATCGATTGGGACATCAATTGATTTAGTTTTCTTAAACTCCAAGTTTGAAGCAATCGATTAAGCAATCGATTGCAGATAATCATTCATCAGAACAACTTTGATTAAATCGATTGGCAAATAGGTTTTGTCAAAATAGCTGAGGTTCTGTAACAAGCACAATTGATTGGCAAATCGATTGAAGTTTATGTCTGAGCCACTTTGATCAGCACAATCGATTGGAAAATCGATTGATGAAAAAGTCTGATTCACTGTGATCAGCACAATCGATTGACGAATCGATTGAAGCTAATTTTTAAGTTACAGAAAGGATTCAGCTCATTGCCAAATCGATTAGGACTGTGATTATGAAGTCGACTGAGCAATCGATTGTTTTGATCTCGTTGTTGGAACAAAACACCTATAATCGATTACTCAATCGATTTGGATAAAATCATAGTATTAGTTTTGATTTATGTATTAAAGGAATCGATTGGCAAATCGATTCATGCTTATATGATTCAAGATTCAAGAAAAACAAGACCTGCGAAAATCGATTAGTTGAATATATATAAGCTGATTCAATCACTTTTGAAAACAACTTTTACACAATCTTTGATAATCTTTGACACAACTTTTGGAAAACTTTTCACAACCTTTGAACAACCTTGAGAGAAAAGTTTTACAACCACACAAACATTCATTTCCCAAATACCTTTTGTGTGAGAACCAATATAGTGATTGAGTCAAATTCATGATACTTCTTTAGTTCTTTGTAAAATACAATTCTTTGTAACTGAAGGTTTAGAAAATCCAGTTTGGAAACTGGTGGCTATCTTCGTTGTTGAGAGGACTCATCAAGAAGAAGCTTTACTGTGATCTTGGAAGAGTTTGTAGAGGAACTCTGGGATACAGTGGTCGCCAAATAGAATAGAGAGAGAGTTTTAAGATTGATAGGTCGGGAGCGTTGGAACATCTGTAAAACACTCTAAGATTCTATTGAAAACGGACGAAATCGTTTAATTTCGGGACTGGACATAGGTCTTCTGATAGACGACTGAACCAGTATAAAATCTTGGTGCAATCTCTCTATCCCTTATCTCTTTACTTTTCATGTTAATCTTGTATGCGATCTAATATTTCCGCTGTGCACAAACTGTATGAATCTTGCATTGTTAATATTGGAATTAAAATTGAACACGTTGGATTTGATCTTAATTCTCTTATTCTTAATCAAAAGAAGTCATATTTTTCCAACAGTAACTGTTTTGTCAAAGGTATCTTTAGCTACCCTTGGTGTGGAGGTAGAGGAATGTTCTATCCTACTGAGTTGTTCATGTAGGGCTTGGGTGAATTTTGATCTGCCTTCCCTAAACAATTTTTGGCTTGTTTTTTAGATTTGAAATGGTTTAAAAACTGGGTTTTTTAGTTTTGAGTCAGTTGTCTCAATCAGAGGGACAATGGAATTGTGTTGATGTTCCTCTATCTTAGTTAATTGTTTCGCAATTGTACTAAGATGGACATTTGTAAAATTATTTTGTTGAAGGATATTTTGAATATCCTTTTCCGAACTTTCACTTGGGATTTTGAAAGGGACATGTTCTACTGTTTTTTCTAGGTGTGTTATTATGATTTGCCTCAAAGGTGGGTGTTCAGACTAAATTTTTAATCCAGTTGCCAAATCCCGTTCTGCTGTTTTATTTCTTGTGGTTATGGGATTAACAGAACTTTGGTTTTGTTTGAAAGGGTAAGAAATTTGGTTTTGTGTTGCATAAATTTCAAACCATTCAAAAAATAAAATATGGGTTTTATTTTGTTAAATGAATGCATAAAATTCATTCTGAATTTGTTTTCTTTGTTTCAGAAAGTTTTTAAAGAACCATGTTCTCTTATCTGTATTTTTGGAAGCATAAAAATCATTATGGAGAATAGTTTTATCAACTTCAAATGCCTTTTCTATGACGTTTAATTCATTAACAACATTTTTAGTTATAGCAGAAAAAGAAGGCGAAGTAGGTGGAGAAATGTTTTGTTGCTCCTCATTAGTGTGTTGAGGTGCTGTGTAAATTTGATGAGGTATATTTGTGGAATAGTCAACATTTTGAAAGGAAGCATTTGGTATGCTGGAACATGAAAAACGTGGTTTTGTAAAGTTTTCTAATTTTTGAGGCAATTGTATGATTGGAGGTGGTCTGGAGGAACTAGCATCAAATACCTGGCACTAGAAGTTCTTGAAAAACTTAGTTTTACCCTACCGTCATTGTATTGTATGACTTCTTTAAGATTTTTGTTTGGTTTTGACTGTTCAAGAGGTTGTGGTCTAACAGCTCCTTCTAGAATCCATTCTTCAGGAAGATCAATATCTTTCCAAAGGATAGTTTTTGGAATAACAGTGTTTGCTTTTGTTAGATCAATTTGTAAAAATAGTGTTTCGCCCTTTTTGTTTTCAATATTTTTTGTTGCCGTAAAGGCTGAAAACATTGCTTTGTAATGGGGGTAGGCTATGTGGAATGCAGGGAGAATAAAGCATGTTTGTTGGAGGTGAAGAACATTCTTGATGGACATCAGTGGTAGGTGTACAAGGTGGAGAACGTTCTTGGGTAATAGTGGTGTTGGGATTTGCTGGAGCATGTTCTTGAGTAGTAATGGTGGTTTGATGTGGTGGAGCATCTTCTGGAGCAATAGAGGCCGCAACATATTGTCTGGCCGAGCGTTTGCGTTTATTTATGGTGGAGGGAAACAAAAATTTTGGAATGTTTCAAGTTGAAGATTTTTTTTCATGTGAGAAATATTTTTGGAAGAAAACTTGGATATCTTTATAATAGATGTTTCAGAGGTTAAAGGAATGTTGAAATAACTAAAGATTTTTGTGAGAACCATGCCATAAGGGACATTGTTTCTCTTATAATCCTTGTTGGTGGCAGCGATCATGTTCTGAATGATGATGTGTGGAAGATTAATTCTCTTGGAATTGAGGAGGTGATAGATGATCAATGCATCATTTTCGGAGACATATTCGTGACTCCCACAAGGAGGTAGAATGGAGTGTTGATTGATGCTGTTGAACACTTTGAAAATGGGCTTGAGGGATGTGGATAGTTATTTTTTTGAGCCCACTTGAAACATATAAGAGAGGACTTTCGTCTTGTTAAGGTTCAAAACCGAGTACCAGTTCTTTCCAAAAATAGCAGGACCATCAGTTGGGTGTTCGAGAATAGAGGCAAAGATATCAGGAGTTAACCGTATTTCAATGCTTTTTAGATTAGTCACTAGAAGTGATTTATCAACAAATGTTTGGGCTTTGCAACAAAATACCCTCAGCATATCAGGATAAAAACACTCAAATATTTGAAGGAATGGAGTCCAACCTAGGGTACAGTGTGGTGTTTGATAAAGTAGCCTTCAAGTGTCAGATTGTCAAGCATACACAGTCTACCAATACCAATGAGTCTTTCAACCCATTTTTCCGTGTACAAATTTTGAAATTTGGAGTGAATGAGGGGTGGAATACGGATTTTGGGACCAGATGTGTACCACCCCGATTTTCTAAGCGAGGGTGTATTTTTTTTCAAAAGAAATTAAACTGAAACAGAGAAATAAACAAGAAAATGCCTTTGGATAAATAATTGAGTCATTATAATTTACAAGCAGCGGAAAAGTTTCTCCAAATATAAATCCAAAGCATTTACACAACAACAAATGGTACATGGGACCCATTCAAATAAGATGTCAAACTGATAATATTAGTATAAGTACAGTTTTCCAAATCAAAATACTCCAACCCAAAAAGTAGGACGTCTAGTCCCTATACATCAACCTAATCTGATCATCCTACCAAAAACTATACACCTTGAGTGATCTCCACGCGCCCCGTGAGATCCTCCTAACGTAGCTGCAGTCAAGCGTTCCCATCTCCATTCCCGTCCGTAGGGTACGAACCGGTAGGATCGTCCTGACTCTCATCTGAGGGCAAAGCCCAGATTTCCACAATAATTGTAAAGGGTCACCAACCGAAATTAACAGATAACACATAACATTTAAGTTTTAAATGCACAAAATAACCTTTCAACTAAGCATGCACCTTAAAAGGATTTTCCATATGCTAAAAGTTCATATAATGCTTGCCAATTAACAATGAACTCAAAATGAAGTTCTCAAACCATCAAGTAATACATAACTGACCAAAGCATTGATAAATCAATTGAGCAATCGATTATCTAACTCAAAATAAGGACTTTTGCTGAGCCAATCGATTGCCAAATCGATTTGGTCAGTTCTGCTGAGTTTCTGCATGACCAAATCGATTTCTAAGTCGATTTTGTCAGTTCTGATGAGTCCCTGTGTTGCCAAATCGATTTCCAAATCGATTTTGGCAGTTTTGCTGAGTTCCTGCCTCTCTGCCAATCGATTTCCAAATCGATTTCTTAAAAGATTTTGAAAGATATATTTATACAATCGATTGGCAAATCGATTAGGTTAAAATAGTGAACTTCCTGCAACTCATCCAATCGATTGGGAAATCGATTTCCCTCATCATTTTTCCAAAAATTCATAACTAACTCAATCACATTCATACATAATCTCAAATCCTAACACTTAGCACTGATAACGCAATCGCTACAACATCATTAGTTTCGAAATAGTATTGCAAGCAAACATGTTATCACCAAATTCCAAAACATAACACTTAACATTTATAACACAATTAATACAACATCATGGGTTTCAAAATGGTATAGCAATCCAACATGTTATCACCAAATTCCAAAACATAACACTTATAACACAATTACTACACATACCAAATGAACCAACAATTCACAATTTAACAGGGTGTAGTCTCTCACGGACAAACACCTGTGCAGTCTCTCACGGACAAACACAATTCACCAAGAAACGTAAGGCGTAAACGTACCACCTGTCACGGGTCAGTACTGTTTACCGAGGTGCCACCTATCACGGGTCAGCACAACTTACCCAACATAAATCGTAAACGTACTTCCTATCACGGGCCCCCGTACTGTTTACCGAGGTGCCACCTATCCCGGGTCTGCACAACTTACCAAACACAATTCCCTCAGGAACGTAAGTCGTAAACGTACTACCTATCACGGGTCCGTACTGTTTACCGAGGTGCCACCTATCCCGGGTCTGCACAACTTACCAAACACAATTCCCTCAGGAACGTAAGTCGTAAACGTACTACCTATCACGGGTCCGTACTGTTTACCGAGGTGCCACCTATCCCGGGTCTGCACAACTTACCAAACACAATTCCCTCAGGAACGTAAGTCGTAAACGTACTACCTATCACGGGTCCGTACTGTTTACCGAGGTGCCACCTATCCCGGGTCTGCACAACTTACCAAACACAATTCCCTCAGGAACGTAAGTCGTAAACGTACTACCTATCACGGGTCCGTACTGTTTACCGAGGTGCCACCTATCCCGGGTCTGCACAACTTACCAAACACAATTCCCTCAGGAACGTAAGTCGTAAACGTACTACCTATCACGGGTCCGTACTGTTTACCGAGGTGCCACCTATCCCGGGTCTGCACAACTTACCAAACACAATTCCCTCAGGAACGTAAGTCGTAAACGTACTACCTATCACGGGTCCGTACTGTTTACCGAGGTGCCACCTATCCCGGGTCTGCACAACTTACCAAACACAATTCCCTCAGGAACGTAAGTCGTAAACGTACTACCTATCACGGGTCCGTACTGTTTACCGAGGTGCCACCTATCCCGGGTCAGCACAACTTACCAAACACAATTCCCTCAGGAACGTAAGTCGTAAACGTACTACCTATCACGGGTCCGTACTGTTTACCGAGGTGCCACCTATCCCGGGTCTGCACAACTTACCAAACACAATTCCCTCAGGAACGTAAGTCGTAAACGTACTACCTATCACGGGTCCGTACTGTTTACCGAGGTGCCACCTATCCCGGGTCAGCACAACTTACCAAACACAATTCCCTCAGGAACGTAAGTCGTAAACGTACTACCTATCACGGGTCCGTACTGTTTACCGAGGTGCCACCTATCCCGGGTCTGCACAACTTACCAAACACAATTCCCTCAGGAACGTAAGTCGTAAACGTACTACCTATCACGGGTCCGTACTGTTTACCGAGGTGCCACCTATCCCGGGTCTGCACAACTTACCAAACACAATTCCCTCAGGAACGTAAGTCGTAAACGTACTACCTATCACGGGTCCGTACTGTTTACCGAGGTGCCACCTATCCCGGGTCTGCACAACTTACCAAACACAATTCCCTCAGGAACGTAAGTCGTAAACGTACTACCTATCACGGGTCCGTACTGTTTACCGAGGTGCCACCTATCCCGGGTCAGCACAACTTACCAAAACATACACGAGTAAACGAGACATTAAGAGATTCCCCATTCTTAATTCTCGTCTAACTTAAACCAGGGCGTAGTCTCTCACGGACAGACCCCTGCGCAGTCTCTCACGGACAAACGCAATTCCCGCAGGAACGTAAATTGTAAACGTACTACCTATCCCGGGTCCGTACTGTTTACCGAGGTGCCACCTATCCCGGGTCAGCACAACTTACCAAAACATACACGAGTAAACGAGACATTAAGAGATTCCCCATTCTTAATTCTCGTCTAACTTAAACCAGGGCGTAGTCTCTCACGGACAAACCCCTGCGCAGTCTCTCACGGACAAACGCAATTCCCGCAGGAACGTAAATTGTAAACGTACTACCTATCCCGGGTCCGTACTGTTTACCGAGGTGCCACCTATCCCGGGTCAGCACAACTTACCAAAACATACACGAGTAAACGAGACATTAAGAGATTCCCCATTCTTAATTCTCGTCTAACTTAAACCAGGGCGTAGTCTCTCACGGACAAACCCCTGCGCAGTCTCTCACGGACAAACGCAATTCCCGCAGGAACGTAAGTCGTAAACGTACTACCTATCACGGGTCCGTACTGTTTACCGAGGTGCCACCTATCCCGGGTCAGCACAACTTACCAAACACAATTCCCTCAGGAACGTAAGTCGTAAACGTACTACCTATCACGGGTCCGTACTGTTTACCGAGGTGCCACCCATCCCGGGTCAGCACGACTTACCAAACGTAAATCGTAAACGTACTGCCTATCACGGGCCCGTACTGTTTACCAAGGTGCCACCTATCCCGGGTCAGCACGATTTACCGAAACACACATAAAAAAGCGAGACATTAAGAGATTCCCCATTCTTAATTCTCATTTAACTTAACGATTTTCAAGACAAAACATTCAGTAAATAAGTCATTAAGAGATTCCCCATTCTTAATTCTCATTTAACTTAACGATTTTCAAGACAAAACATTCAGTAAATAAGTCATTAAGAGATTCCCCATTCTTAATTCTCATTTAACTTAACGATTTTCAAGACAAAACATTCAGTAAATAAGTCATTAAGAGATTCCCCATTCTTAATTCTCATTTAACTTAACGATTTTCAAGACAAAACATTCAGTAAATAAGTCATTAAGAGATTCCCCATTCTTAATACTCATTTACTGAAACGATTTTCAAAAACGAACATTAAGTAACCGAGACATTAAGAGATTCCCCATTCTTAACGCCCAGTTTACTTAAACGGTTTTCAAAACAAAATATTAAGTAACCGAGACATTAAGAGATTCCCCATTCTTAACGCCCAGTTTACTTAAACGGTTTTCAAAACAAAATATTAAGTAACCGAGACATTAAGAGATTCCCCATTCTTAACGCCCAGTTTACTTAAACGGTTTTCAAAACAAAATATTAAGTAACCGAGACATTAAGAGATTCCCCATTCTTAACGCCCAGTTTACTTAAACGGTTTTCAAAACAAAATATTAAGTAACCGAGACATTAAGAGATTCCCCATTCTTAACGCCCAGTTTACTTAAACGGTTTTCAAAACAAAATATTAAGTAACCGAGACATTAAGAGATTCCCCATTCTTAACGCCCAGTTTACTTAAACGGTTTTCAAAACAAAATATTAAGTAACCGAGACATTAAGAGATTCCCCATTCTTAACGCCCAGTTTACTTAAACGGTTTTCAAAACAAAATATTAAGTAACCGAGACATTAAGAGATTCCCCATTCTTAACGCCCAGTTAACTTAAACGATTTTTCTTTAAAACAAAATATTAAGTAACCGAGACATTAAGAGATTCCCCGTTCTTAACGCCCAGTTAACTTAAACGATTTTTCTTTAAAACAAAATATTAAGTAACCGAGACATTAAGAGATTCCCCATTCTTAACGCCCAGTTTACTTAAACGGTTTTCAAAACAAAATATTAAGTAACCGAGACATTAAGAGATTCCCCATTCTTAACGCCCAGTTTACTTAAACGGTTTTCAAAACAAAATATTAAGTAACCGAGACATTAAGAGATTCCCCATTCTTAACGCCCAGTTTACTTAAACGGTTTTCAAAACAAAATATTAAGTAACCGAGACATTAAGAGATTCCCCATTCTTAACGCCCAGTTTACTTAAACGGTTTTCAAAACAAAATGTTAAGTAACCGAGACATTAAGAGATTCCCCATTCTTAACGCCCAGTTAACTTAAACGATTTTTCTTTAAAACAAAATATTAAGTAACCGAGGCATTAAGAGGTTCCCCCTCCTTAACGTCCAGTTAACTTAAACGGTTTTCAAAACAAAATATTAAGTAACCGAGACATTAAGAGATTCCCCATTCTTAACGCCCAGTTTACTTAAACGGTTTTCAAAACAAAATATTAAGTAACCGAGACATTAAGAGATTCCCCATTCTTAACGCCCAGTTAACTTAAACGATTTTTCTTTAAAACAAAATATTAAGTAACCGAGACATTAAGAGATTCCCCATTCTTAACGCCCAGTTAACTTAAACGATTTTTCTTTAAAACAAAATATTAAGTAACCGAGGCATTAAGAGGTTCCCCCTCCTTAACGTCCAGTTAACTTAAACGGTTTTCAAAACAAAATATTAAGTAACCGAGACATTAAGAGATTCCCCGTTCTTAACGCCCAGTTAACTTAAACGATTTTTCTTTAAAACAAAATATTAAGTAACCGAGACATTAAGAGATTCCCCGTTCTTAACGCCCAGTTAACTTAAACGATTTTTCTTTAAAACAAAATATTAAGTAACCGAGACATTAAGAGATTCCCCATTCTTAACGCCCAGTTTACTTAAACGGTTTTCAAAACAAAATATTAAGTAACCGAGACATTAAGAGATTCCCCATTCTTAACGCCCAGTTTACTTAAACGGTTTTCAAAACAAAATATTAAGTAACCGAGACATTAAGAGATTCCCCATTCTTAACGCCCAGTTAACTTAAACGATTTTTCTTTAAAACAAAATATTAAGTAACCGAGACATTAAGAGATTCCCCGTTCTTAACGCCCAGTTAACTTAAACGATTTTTCTTTAAAACAAAATATTAAGTAACCGAGACATTAAGAGATTCCCCGTTCTTAACGCCCAGTTAACTTAAACGATTTTTCTTTAAAACAAAATATTAAGTAACCGAGACATTAAGAGATTCCCCATTCTTAACGCCCAGTTTACTTAAACGGTTTTCAAAACAAAATATTAAGTAACCGAGACATTAAGAGATTCCCCATTCTTAACGCCCAGTTTACTTAAACGGTTTTCAAAACAAAATATTAAGTAACCGAGACATTAAGAGATTCCCCATTCTTAACGCCCAGTTAACTTAAACGATTTTTCTTTAAAACAAAATATTAAGTAACCGAGACATTAAGAGATTCCCCATTCTTAACGCCCAGTTAACTTAAACGATTTTTCTTTAAAACAAAATATTAAGTAACCGAGACATTAAGAGATTCCCCATTCTTAACGCCCAGTTAACTTAAACGATTTTTCTTTAAAACAAAATATTAAGTAACCGAGACATTAAGAGATTCCCCGTTCTTAACGCCCAGTTAACTTAAACGATTTTTCTTTAAAACAAAATATTAAGTAACCGAGACATTAAGAGATTCCCCATTCTTAACGCCCAGTTTACTTAAACGGTTTTCAAAACAAAATATTAAGTAACCGAGACATTAAGAGATTCCCCATTCTTAACGCCCAGTTTACTTAAACGGTTTTCAAAACAAAATATTAAGTAACCGAGACATTAAGAGATTCCCCCTCCTTAACGTCCAGTTAACTTAAACGGTTTTCAAAACAAAATATTAAGTAACCGAGACATTAAGAGATTCCCCATTCTTAACGCCCAGTTAACTTAAACGATTTTTCTTTAAAACAAAATATTAAGTAACCGAGACATTAAGAGATTCCCCGTTCTTAACGCCCAGTTAACTTAAACGATTTTTCTTTAAAACAAAATATTAAGTAACCGAGACATTAAGAGATTCCCCATTCTTAACGCCCAGTTAACTTAAACGATTTTTCTTTAAAACAAAATATTAAGTAACCGAGACATTAAGAGATTCCCCATTCTTAACGCCCAGTTTACTTAAACGGTTTTCAAAACAAAATATTAAGTAACCGAGACATTAAGAGATTCCCCATTCTTAACGCCCAGTTAACTTAAACGATTTTTCTTTAAAACAAAATATTAAGTAACCGAGACATTAAGAGATTCCCCATTCTTAACGCCCAGTTAACTTAAACGATTTTTCTTTAAAACAAAATATTAAGTAACCGAGACATTAAGAGATTCCCCGTTCTTAACGCCCAGTTAACTTAAACGATTTTTCTTTAAAACAAAATATTAAGTAACCGAGACATTAAGAGATTCCCCGTTCTTAACGCCCAGTTAACTTAAACGATTTTTCTTTAAAACAAAATATTAAGTAACCGAGACATTAAGAGATTCCCCATTCTTAACGCCCAGTTTACTTAAACGGTTTTCAAAACAAAATATTAAGTAACCGAGACATTAAGAGATTCCCCATTCTTAACGCCCAGTTAACTTAAACGATTTTTCTTTAAAACAAAATATTAAGTAACCGAGACATTAAGAGATTCCCCATTCTTAACGCCCAGTTAACTTAAACGATTTTTCTTTAAAACAAAATATTAAGTAACCGAGACATTAAGAGATTCCCCATTCTTAACGCCCAGTTAACTTAAACGATTTTTCTTTAAAACAAAATATTAAGTAACCGAGACATTAAGAGATTCCCCATTCTTAACGCCCAGTTAACTTAAACGATTTTTCTTTAAAACAAAATATTAAGTAACCGAGACATTAAGAGATTCCCCATTCTTAACGCCCAGTTAACTTAAACGATTTTTCTTTAAAACAAAATATTAAGTAACCGAGACATTAAGAGATTCCCCATTCTTAACGCCCAGTTAACTTAAACGATTTTTCTTTAAAACAAAATATTAAGTAACCGAGACATTAAGAGATTCCCCATTCTTAACGCCCAGTTAACTTAAACGATTTTTCTTTAAAACAAAATATTAAGTAACCGAGACATTAAGAGATTCCCCATTCTTAACGCCCAGTTAACTTAAACGATTTTTCTTTAAAACAAAATATTAAGTAACCGAGACATTAAGAGATTCCCCATTCTTAACGCCCAGTTAACTTAAACGATTTTTCTTTAAAACAAAATATTAAGTAACCGAGACATTAAGAGATTCCCCATTCTTAACGCCCAGTTAACTTAAACGATTTTTCTTTAAAACAAAATATTAAGTAACCGAGACATTAAGAGATTCCCCATTCTTAACGCCCAGTTAACTTAAACGATTTTTCTTTAAAACAAAATATTAAGTAACCGAGACATTAAGAGATTCCCCATTCTTAACGCCCAGTTAACTTAAACGATTTTCAAAAACAAATATTAAGTAACCGAGACATTAAGAGATTCCCCATTCTTAACGCCCAGTTTACTTAAACGGTTTTCAAAACAAAATGTTAAGTAACCGAGACATTAAGAGATTCCCCATTCTTAACGCCCAGTTAACTTAAACGATTTTTCACAAACAAACGCACATTAAGTAAACGAGACATTAAGAGATTCCCCATTCTTAATACTCATTTAACTTAATGGTTTTCAAATTTCACACAACACAAACTCAACAAATTCTCACATCAAAACATATCAATTCATTTATTCACAAATCCAACCATACACATATCAAATTTCATCAATATCAATTAAGAGCATGTCAAAAACAACGAACACAAATCGACACAATCCACTACTCAAAACACACAAGTTTCATTTACTCAAAATCTTACATACGTGAGGTAAATTCATTTTTCCCAAAACAATACTCCAATCCTAACAAAATTCGTTTCCACACAACCACATATAAGGCCCTAGATGCAAACTAAAAGTTTGGAAGGAGCCCTTACCTTCGCGTTAGCTCTAACGTGCGTTTCCGGTACCGCGAGCAAATCCGGTAAAAATCTCCGCTCGCAACGTCGCCTCCAAATTGGTCCCCTAGCACCGTGGCGTGGTAGTGAGCAACTTTCCCTTCTAACTCTTCGCGAAATGAAGCTTGGATCTAGAAGAAACGGAGGGGTTTGTGTTTGAATCTCAAATACCGTTTTTCTTCGTTTTCGAATCAAAGAGGAAGAGTGGAGTTGCGAAATCCTTGTTCTAACACTCACCCAACCTTGGGTTACTAGTCTTGAAGAAAGAAAGCAACGAAAGACGAAAATGGAGGAGAAGGGAAAATGGGGGGTCACGCGTAGGGAGGAAGAAGATGGAATTCTGAATTTTCTTTCCTTCCTTTTTCCTTTCTTTGTTTTTTCCTTCCTTTCTATTTCCTTCTTTCCTTTATATAACCTTTTATTTTCCTTTTCCTTCCTTCTAATTTCCTTTCTTTCTATTCTCTCCAAGCAAACATATATATATATATATATATATATATATATATTAAATATAACTTAACAAATATCTCAAAATATCTAGATATTTGTTAAATTACCATTTCACCCGTAACACATTAAATTCTCCGTAAAGGATTTACCGCACTTAATTTAAATTTATTTATCGACGAGTAATTCTAAACGGTGTCAAAATAACTTTTTGATCCTATAAACTCCATAATATTATTAACTTTGGCTAAAAAGCCTCCGAGCCAAAATCCAAAACATATAAAATACATAAAGTGTACTTTAAAATTATGGGTCTTACAAGATGGGGTTGGATTGGATTCAGTGGTGGGGTAAGAACGTTCTTGAGTGACATTATTTTGTGGAGAACATTCTGGGGAAGACGTTTTGGACGGAGAATGTTCCGATGAAATAGTTTTTCGAGAGGAACGTTTTTGGGTTCGAGGACAATAAGTTTTTTTAACTTTTTGGGTATTTTTTAGTTTGTTCTTGGCCAAGTATTGAGATAGTGTTATAGTGGTTTTTCTTTTTAGAGTTGGGGGTTTCGAAGTGGTTATTTTTGGAGAAGAGGATTAGGGTTTTGAAGTGGTTATTTTTGGAGATGAGGTTGAGGGTTTTGAAGAGATTATTTTTGGAGAAGAGGAATAGGGTTTTGAAGAGGAAAAAATATATTTGATGAATTTATTTTTCTGATTTGGGGCATTCGATTAAGAAGGTTCAATCTGAGCAGATGTTTGAGTAGGTTTAGTGGGAACATCGTGCTCATAGTCGTCACTATCAGAGATGATGTATATAGTGGGATCATAGCGTTTAACTTTAGTCTTTCCTATTATTGGAAGGACGCGCATGGACCTTCCTGTGGTGGCATTAGGTTTAGAAAATGGTTTTCGTAAATGTGGAGGTTGTAACACCCCGATTTTCAAAGTGAGGGTGTATTTTTTTTTTTTGAAACAAATTCATAAAACAAAGAAATTAAAATAAATCAGAGAATTAAATAAGGTAATACCTTTGGATAAATAATTGAGTCATTATAATTTACAAGCAGCGGAAAAGTTTCTCAAAATATGAATCCAAAGTATTTACACAACAACAAATGATACATGGAACCCATTCAAATAAGATGTCATACTGACAATATTAGTAAAGGTACCGTTTTCCAGTTAAAAATAACGTAATCCAAAAGAAAGACATTTGTTCTCTATATGTCATCCTAATCTGATCATTCTACAAAAAAAACTATAGCTATACACCCTGAGTGATCTCCACGCGCCCCGTGAGATCCTCCTACCATAGCTCCAGTTAAGCATTCCCATCTACATTCCCATCCATAGGGTACGAACCGGTAAGATCGTCCTGGCTCTCATCTGAGGGCAAAGCCCAGATTTCCACAATAGTTGTAAAGGGTCACCAACCGAAATTAACAGTTAACACAAAACATTTAAGTTTTTAAATGCACAAAATAACCTTTCAACTAAACATGCACCTTAAAAGGATTTTCCATATGCTAAATGTTCATATAATGCTTGCCAAATAAAAATGAAGTCAACATAAGTCTTAAATCAACCAGGTAATAAACAACTGGCCAATCCATTGATGAACCAATTGAGCGCTCGATTATCTAACTCAAAATAAGAATTTCCACTAAGAAAATCGATTGGGAAATCGATTGTTTGAAGGTGTTTTTGTAAAATCTGTTTTATGGGCTTACATCAATCGATTGGGAAATCGATTGAATGAGTAGCTGAGCCCCTGTGTTAAAGCCAATCGATTTCTAAATTGATTTTGTCAAAATGGCTGAGCTCCTGTAATGCAGCCAATCGAATGCCAAATCGATTGTTTCAATATATTTTCAAGATTCAAGAAAACAGGAAACATACCAATCGGTTTCCAAATCGATTTCTTAGATGGTTTTGAAAAACAGATTACAAAATCGATTGGCAAATCGATTTTGTCAAATTAGCGAAGTCCCTGCAACTCATCAAATCAATTGGGAAATCGATTTCCTTGCTTATTCTTCCAAAAATACATAAACTAATTCAATCACATTCATACACAACTCCAATCCTTGCTTATTCTTCCAAAAATACATAAACTAATTCAATCACATTCATACACAACTCCAAATCTTAACACTTAGCAATTCCCACAAAATCACCACGACAAATTGGGTTTGGAAATAGTTTTACAATCCATCACACTTGCACCCGATAATCAATACATAACACTTAGCAATTCCAACACAATTTCCACGACAACTTGAGTTTCGAAATAGTTTTACAATCAGTCACACTTACACACAATATCAATACATAACACTTAAACATAACTTGATTCAAACCCGACTCGTGTGCCAAGCACCCTAATGCAATGCGTATATGTCAAAATGCATGGACTCGGAATTCCAAACCAAAACCCTCCTCGAAGGGCCGTAAATCATAATTGTACCGCCTATTGCAGGCCAAAGTACCAATTACCGAGGTGCCACCTATCACGGGTCTGCACGATTTACTAAAAAGTATAAACCATAAACGTACTGCCTATCACGGGCCCGTATCGTTTACCGAGGTGCCACCTATCACGGGTCAGCACGATTTACTAAAATGCGTAAATCATAAACGTACCACCTATCACGGGTCAGTACAGTTTACCGAGGTGTCACCTATCACGGGTCAACACGATTTACTAAAAGAAAAAGCGGAAATCGTAAATGTACCACCTATCACGGGTCAGTACAGTTACCATGGTGTCACCTATCACGGGTCAACACGATTTACTAAAAGAAAAAGCGGAAATCGTAAATGTACCACCTATCACGGGTCAGTACAGTTACCATGGTGTCACCTATCACGGGTCAACACGATTTACTAAAAGAAAAAGCGGAAATCGTAAATGTACCACCTATCACGGGTCAGTACAGTTACCATGGTGTCACCTATCACGGGTCAACACGATTTACTAAAAGAAAAAGCGGAAATCGTAAATGTACCACCTATCACGGGTCAGTACAGTTACCATGGTGTCACCTATCACGGGTCAACACGATTTACTAAAAGAAAAAGCGGAAATCGTAAATGTACCACCTATCACGGGTCAGTACAGTTACCATGGTGTCACCTATCACGGGTCAACACGATTTACTAAAATATAAATCGCAAACGTACAACCTATCACGGGTCCGTACAGTTTACCAAGGTGTCACCTATCACGGGTCGACACAATTTACCAAATGAAATGCATGAGCATACACAGACTCCATTCACAACAATCGTTAAGCAAATGCAGATATTAAAAGATTCCCCATTTTTAATACCCATTTAACTTAAACGACTTTCAAACAACATTAATTAAATAAGTCATTAAGAGATTCCCCGTTCTTAATACCGATTTAACTTAATGATTTTCAAAACAAAACGTTAAGCAAACAGTCATATTAAGAGATTCCCCATTCTTAATACTCATTTACCGAAACGACTTTCAAACAACATTAATTAAATAAGTCATTAAGAGATTCCCCGTTCTTAATACCGATTTAACTTAATGATTTTCAAAACAAAACGTTAAGCAATACTCAAAATCATACATAAATGAGTTTAAATTCATTTTCCACGAAACATTCATCAATAAAACCAAAACCTAACTCTAAGATTTTACCCATAAAGCCTTTAGATTCATTTTCCCCTAAATCAACACTTCAACCATAACAAATTCCTTTCCACACAATCACAGATAATTCCCTAAATGCAAACTAGAAGTTTGGAAGGAGCCCTTACCTTCATGTTAGCTTTCACGTTCGATTACGGTACCGCGAGTAAATCCGGTAAAATCTCCGCTCGCAACGTCGCCTCTAAAGTTGGTTCCCTAGCACCATAGCGTGGTAGTGAGCAACTTTCCCTTCTAACTCTTCGCGAAATGAAGCTTAGATCTAGAAGAAACGGAGGGGTTTGTGTTTGGATCTCAAAAACCGTTTTTCTTCTTTTCTCCCCAAACAAATATATACATATAGATATTTATATATATTTTAATTACTTTTAACAAATATCTCAAAATATCTAGATATTTGTTAAATTACCATTTCACCCATAACGCATTAAATTCTTCGTAAAAGATTCACCGCAGTTAATTTAATTTATTCATCGACGAGTAATTCTAATCGGGCATCAACATATCTTTTTGGTCATTTAAACTCCCAAAATATTAATAACTTGGCTAAAAAGCCCCTGAGTCAATACCAAAATCCACTAAAATACATAAAGTATAATTTAAAATTATGGGTCTTACAGAGGTACTTCACAGAGATTAGGAGGTGGGCTCTTGAAGAGAAGGGGAATTACGGTTGATAAGGGAATTAGATAGGATGATGAAGGTGATCGAGTGATGAATGACGAAGATGGTGAAGATGATGATGAAAAGGAGGGCATGTTAACAAGGGTTCTTCCGAGCGAACATCTTTGAATGAGCCATTGTTGGTAGTGAGTGATATTTTGCAGAGACAATTTTGAGTTTTGGGAAGATGACAAATTGTGAGAGAGAGTTGTAGTTTTTGTGCGCGTGGAAGTAAAGGAGTTGCAGAAAATTTAACTTTTGTGGAGGGAAGATGAAGTGACAAATGATTGTTTGAAAAAAGGAAGATAGGGCGGAGGTTACAACGTGACAATTACTTTTGCATACAAGGGAACACTTATAATTAATGCCACACATAAAACGCTTTTTCTAATTTTGTGAAGAAAAATGATGAAAGAAAAAGGCATAATGATTGAAACAAACAAATAACGTTCTTGGTGAAATTTTTGATGATTTTCAATTTTTCTTTGTTGAAATTAAAACCTTCCTCTACAAGAGGTTTGGTAAAAACGTCAGCAAGTTGTTTTTAAGTATCTACAAAGATTAATTCAACTTCCTTTTTATTTAAATGATCACGAATAAAGTGATGTTTTATCTCAATGTGCTTGGATCTTGAATGCTAAATGTGATTTTTTGAAAGATTTGTAACATTGGTATTGTCACAATAAATTGGGATGTTTGAATAACTTACAGAGAAGTCTTCAAGTTGATTTTTTATCTAGAGAACTTGAGAACATTAGTTTGGAGCTGAGATATATTCAGCTTCGGTTGTTGACAAAGCAATTGCATTTTGCTTTCTGCAAGACTAGTTTATTAATGCTTCTCCTAGAAATTGACATGCACCACTTATGTTTTTTCTTTCATATTGTCTCCAACACAATCAACATCGCAATAAGCTACAAGATCAAAATGACAACCTTTTCTATACCCAAGGCCAAGATTAGTAGTACCAATAAGAAATCGAAAAATTCTTTTTACAGCAAATAAATGAGATTCTTTTGGTGTGAATTGAAATATAGCACATAATCTTGCGAACACAATATCAGGTCTACTGGAAGTTAAATAAAGAAAAAAGCCTATCATTCCCTTGTATTCTTTTTCATAAATGGATTTTCCATTTTTATCTTTGTCTAATGAAGAGGATGAATGCATGGGAGTAGTCATGATTTTGGATTCGTTCATTTTAAATTTTGTTAAAAGATCTTTTATGTATTTTTCTTGACATATAAAAATGTCATATTTATGTTACTTACTTTGCAAGCCAAGAAAATACCTTAATTCTCCCATGATACTAATTTTTAAATTCAATTTGCATGAGTTTTGAAAAAGCATCACATATTTTCTCATTAGTTGATCCAAAGATAATATCATCGACATACACTCAAATCATTTTTATCAGTTTTCTTGAACAGTGTAGTGTTAATTTCTCCTCTAGAAAATCAATTTTTGATTAAAAAGCAACTTAATCTTTCATATCATGCTCTTGGTGCTTGTTTTAAACCTTATAGAGCTTTGGTAAGTTTGAAAACATGATTTGATTTTGATTTATATTCAAAACCAGGGGGTTGATGTACATAAACTTGTTCATTAAAAAATCCATTTGAAAAAGTTTGATAAGTTTATGAGATGCATATGTAAGAAGAATTCTTATAGCTTCTAACCTTGCAATTAGGGCAAATGTTTCATCATAGTCAATATCTTCTTGTTGATAGTACCCTTGGGCAACCAATCTTGCTTCTTATAACTTTACCTTCTTCATTCAGCTTATTTTTGAAAACCCATCTTGTTCCAATGATAGTTTGATCTTGTGGATCTGGTACAAGGTTCCTGACTTCATTCTTATCAAACATAAAAAGTTCTTCCTTCATCTCATCTATCCAAGATTGATCAACTATGTCTTCTTTGATTGACTTTGGTTCTATTTAGGAGATCATTGCCATGTTGTTATTGATATCATCTTTGAATGACATTCTGGTTCTAATCCCATCAGATGTATCTCCAATAATTTGGTTTTGAGGATGATCACTTATTGTTCTCTAGCTTTTAGGAGGAGTATGAAACAGAGATTGCTTATCAATCTTGGTTTCTTGGGAAACATTCTATTGCTATTGTCCAGAATGTTCTTCCTTTTCATAAGTATTTTATTAAGTCAAGATCATCAAATTCATCAAACAATATGTGTGTATTGATTTCAACAATTTTAGTTCTTAAATTGAACACTCAATATCCTTTAGAATCATTTGAGTAACCCAAAAAGATAGCTTTGTTTGATTTTGCATCAAACTTTTCAAGGTTCTCTTTGTTGTTTAAAATGTAACAATAACATCCAAAAATGTGAAAATATGAGATGTTAGGCTTTCTGTTTTTCCAGATTTTATATGGTGTTTTATTGATAATTTTTCTTATTGATACACAATTTAAGATGTAACATGAGATGTTGATAACTTCAGCCCAAAAATATTTTTCAACATTAGATTCTTCCAAGATTGTTCTTTCCATTTCTTGTAGTGTTCTATTTTTTTCGTTAAACAACTCCATTTTGTTGAGGAGGTCTTGCACAAGTTAGATTGTGAGAAATGCCAAGTTCGTCAAAGAAGGTTATGAAAGATGCATTTATAAGTTCCTCTCCATGATCACTTCTTACATAAATGATGTTGAAATCCTTTTCATTTTGTACCTTTTTACAAAAGACTTTGAAGGCATCAAATGCATCGTTATTTTGTTTTAAGAAAATAACCCAAGTATATCGAGAAAAATCATCAACAATAACAAAACCATATTTCATTCCTTCTAAACTTGTTTTTTAAATGGGGCCAAAAAAATCTATGTGAAACAGTTCAAGAATTTTGTTTGTGGACATGAAATCCTTTGAAGGAAAACTACTTTTGACTTGCTTTCCTTTTGCACATGCTTCACATACTTTATCTTTATCAAAATTCAATTTAGGCAAGCCTCTAACAAAATCTAATTTTGAAATTGTTTTAATGCTTATATGGCCTGTTCGCTTATGCCAAATCTAATTGTCCTTATTGATGGGCATAAAACAAGATTCATCAGGTAATTCCTCAAGATATAACACATAAAGATTTTTCTTTTTGGTTCCAAAGAAAAGAACTTCCCCATAATTTGTTTTTACGCTTCACATATGTTGGGTTTGAAAATAACTTCAAAGCCATTGTTACATAGTTGACTTATGCTTAAGTGATTATGTTTCAATCCTTCCACATATTGATCATCAGTTATTTGAGTAGAATGTTTCTTAACACTGGTTCCTTTACCTTTAATTTGAGCTTGAGTATTGTTCCCAAAAGTTACAAAACCTCCATCCTTCTTGACACACATGAAGTACTTTTTTATCACCTGTCATATGTTTTGAGCAGTCACTGTCCAAAAACATGGCTTTTCCTTGATACTTTGAGATCCAGCCTGCATGAGGTGTTATATTCATTTTTGTTACCCACTTGGTTTTGAGTCTTCGAGAGTTATTTTTAAAGCTTGATCCCTTTTTAAGATAGCAAGTTGAATCAGAGTGTCCAATCTTGGAACAATAGGAACACTTTGTTGTTGTTTTAGGAGAAGGTTTGAAAATCTGAGTTTTAAACATCTTTGTAGCTGGTTTTGATAAAATATCAGAACGTTCTCATTTTTTCAAACTTTCTGGAGAAAGTTCTGTTTTTTTTATCCAGAACGTTCTCCCTTTTTAAGGCTTCTTGGAAAAGGTTCTGTTTTTGTTCCTGAACAATCTTCTTTTCTAAAAATCCTTTTGTTTTTAATTTTCTCATCTATATTCTTAAAATAACATGCAAATTACAGAGGTCCAATCTTACTGCAATATGAACATTTGGTTTTGCATTTATCCTGTTTTCTTTCAGGTACAAAGAAATTTTCGTACATTTTTGTTTTTTGAGTTTTATCAAAACCAATATCTGCTTTATCAAATATTCCTACTTGAGATCCCATGATTTAATGGAAGGTTTTAGTTGCTCTAATAAAATTTGACAAGTCTTTTTTAAGAAATTCAACTTCAGTTTTGACGATAACGTTCTCCTTTTGTGTTACAAAACATTCTTGATTTTCTTGCCTTTCAACTTTAATATTTTTTTAACTAAGATTTTTTCAGATCTTTTTAAGTTCATCATTCATATCTTGAGTTTTCTCTTTCTCTTGTTTTTCTTTGTGAAACTGTTCTTTTAAAGAGCTACACTTTTGGACAAGAAAACTCGAATCATTTAGCAAATTATCAAAATATTTTTCCATTTGTTCACACAAATGACCGAGTTCAGAGTTTGTTACCTAATCTTCTTCTACGTTTTCCATTAAGCATATGTTGGCTTCTTCACCTTCCTATGTATCAGATTCATCTGAATCATTCCATGTAGCCATCATTGATTTCTTCTTGAATGAAAACTTTTTTGGTGTTCATTTACTTGAGAGACATTCGACTTTGTAGTGTCCTAATTTATTATATCCAAAACATGTGATTTGGCTCTTGTCTACTTATGTTTTGTGATTTTATTTTTTTGTTTGAGAATCCCTTTTTGATATGACCTCTTCTTCTCATCATCCTTTGAATTCTTCTAGTAAGAAGGGCTATTTCTTCATCAACATCTTCTTTCCCAGTTTCTTCAGAGTCTTCATCTGTTGGTAATGGTATACTTTCTTAGGATGCTTTCAAGGCTACTTCTTTGCTTTTCTTGATTGGTTTGTCTTCTTGTAACAACACTTCATGTGATCTTAAGGTTCCAATTAGTTCTTCCAATCCAAGCACTTCAAGATTCTTGGCCTGATTTATAGTTGTCACCATTGGTCTCCATATTAGTGGGAGACATCTCATGATCTTTTTGACTTTATCTTGTATTGAGTATGTTTCCCCTAAGGAGGGCATTTCAGTTACAACGGTTGTAAACCTCGAGTACATCTCATCAATGGTCTCTCCTTTGTTCATTTCAAATAGTTCAAACTCTCTTATGCTTATTCTTCCCTACTTAAAGCACAAATAAAAATAATTGAGCTTTAGAATTTAGGAGTACCTTGGTTTTATCTTCAGCTGTCCAGTATGGTTATCTTTTTTCATCTGATGTTGGATCATTTTGGTTTACTCTTGGAATGAAATATCTCTTTGTTATGATACGCCACATTCATGTATCCTATGATTTTAGAAATAGCTACATCTTATTCTTCTAGAAGTAATAATTTGTGTCATCAAAGTAAGGTGGTCTGATTAAAGATCCTCCTTCTGTAATGTATTTAACTTTTGACATTTTTCTTCTAGATCTTTTTCTCTAGCACTATTTAGGTTTTAATCTTTAGAGACCAAGCTCTGATGCCAATTGAAGTAGCGATGTCAATTTACAAAGAAGTGGAGTTTGAATTGTAAATTCACCTATTTAAAATTTTCAGTTAAAACTTAAGGAAGTTAACTCAAGATTAATCTTGGTTATGAAAATAGAAAGCAAAGAACGTTCTTGGTTATGAAAACAGAAAATGAATAACGTTCTTGGTTAGTAGGAAACACACAATTTAACTTATATATTTAATTTAATAATCAAAAGGCTGGAAATAAAAAGAGATAAGAGAATAGATATCACACACAGATTTATCCTGGTTCACCCAATTCGGGTTACGTCCAGTCCTTATAGTTTGTGAGATCAACCTTGATCTGTTACACAACACTACCTTTCAAACCCATAAGGGATTTCAACATAATACCTTTCAATCTTTTGAGAGGATTTTTACACTTTACCTTTTATCATAAAAGGATTTTCTACAAACTGCTGAAACTATTTTCAATACTATAGTCTTGAATTTACACGACAATGATTTAAAGGGTTCTGTTAGAATTTGAGAAAGCTCAACATTGTTTGAGTTTAGATTCTTTTAATAGAAGAATATAGTATAATGATACTAGGAATCAAATGAGAAAACATAATTGCTTCTTTGTATGTGAATGAGAGACTTTTGAGTGTATGAATGTAAGTACGTGATGTGTTGCTTTTCCCTTGAAGCTCTGAATTTTCCTTGAGCTTGTTGTTCCTTTTATATACTTCAATTAAGCTTATGACAATATATATGATTGTTGGGAAGGGTCCAACTATCATGTGTCAGCTTATGGATAAAACCATATTTGAAACAAGAATGTTCTTGTCTGAACATTCTTCATTTTTTTGCTTTTGAAGAATGCTTATCGGTAGACTTTATGTCATCCATCATTGATAGTAATTCATGTCCCTTTTATCATTTGTGCATATATCTCAAAGATAGGCTGAAATATACACTTCAAGATCATTCTTCAATCTTGCCCAAAAACTGGAGAATGATATTTCTTGAATATGGAGAATAATCTTGCTTGATTCATCATGAGTCATAACTTTTATCCTTTGCATTTTGGAGTGATTCTTTTGCTTAGATGAACCCTGTATTTTGCTTGGGGATTACTAGAAACATAATTGTAAAATCTAGGAGCAATTTTTTTCTTTAACAAAGGAGATCATCGTTCTTGTTATTTCAGAACTGTGGAGAACGTTCTTTGTTTTTCATACTTATGTTAAGAATGTTCTCCGGTCTGTTTTTATATTTTTGCTTCCTCTTTAATGTGATTTTGCTTGTAATGTTTAGTACCTATCTTGTATTATCACACTCAAAAGCACATGTTAAATCAACATATCCTTTAGAATCATAATTAAAATTCTTAATTAACCTTTGTTTGATTAAGTCAAAACATTAATTTGAGATTTTGTCTTAACATGGGGACCCATGGTAAATTGGCTTGTCCTATTTGTATGGAAGACACAAAAGCATTTACATTAAAATTTGGCAGGAAGGTATCATGGTTTGACTCGCATTATAGGTTATTACCTGCAGATCACACATTTAGAAGGAATAAAGTTGCATTTATCAAGGGCTATGCAGAAAATCTAGGACCAACACTTAAATTGACATCAAAACAAGTTTGGAATAAGTAAAAGATATGCCAAAGATACAAGTTGTTAATGGTGTGGCTTGTAAACCACAAGGTTATAGACAATTGTATTATTGGACAAAAAGATGTATTTTTGGGATCTATTGTATTGGAAATATAATCTTTTGAGACATAATCTTGATGTTATGCATATCGAAAAAAATTTCTTTGACAACATATTTAATAGTGTGATGAATGTGAAAGGCAAAACAAAAGATAATGACAAAACTAGAAAAAACACATGTATATATTGCAGACGAAAATATTTGTTATTGGTGGAGCACAACGGGAAGACTCTAAAACCTCATGCGAATTACACTTTATCTACTGAAGAAGCCAAATCTTTTATCGTTGGATCAAAGAGTTGAAGACGCCTGACGGTTATTGTTCTAATTTGGCAATATGTGTCGATGTAGAAAATGGGAGGATGCATGGGATCAAAAGTCATGATTGTCATGTATTTTTAGAGTGTTTACTTCTTATTGCCTTTAGTGCTTTGCTGACACATTATTGAACTCACTCATTGAAGTGAGCCAATATTTCAACAATCTATGTTCTGCAACGCTCATAGATGAAGATCTCATCAAGATGGAAAATGACATTGCGATGATTTTATGCAAGTTGGAGAAAGTATTCCTTCTTGGGGTTTTTGATTCAATGGAGTATCTCTCAGTACATCTTGCAAGTGAAGTTAGGCTTGGTGTACCACTTCAATATAGATGAATGTATCCATTTGAAAGGTAAACTTATATATATATATATATATATATATATACACACATGGAGCTAGAGTTATATTATAGGTTAATGGGTTATACAAAACAGTCGGTGGAAAATAAAGTTAGAGTTGAGAGCTCAATTTGTTCATCTTACCTACACTGTGAAACAACACACTTTTGTTCTTATTATTTCAACAACAAAACGTTGTCACCAGTAAATGGAAGAAATGATATTGATAGTATTATATGCCACCCACATGTTTTATCAGTTTTTTGCATGTCTGGTCATCATGCTGGCAGGAATTTGCCGATTTTTTGGCCAAGTATTTAATGTCACACATGTTCACGTTTTGATTAACTGCACTGAAGTTAAACTATATATATATATATAGCCTCAGTCTCGGGAGAACGATCAAAATACGTGGAATATTCAAAACATCACTTGGTAACAAAAAAGTTGTTAAACCATATGTTGTTAACAATCTATCTCTCATGCCTATGACGACAAATGGTACTAGTGGCAGAGCTATTCTCTTACATCCTGAGGTCTCTATAGAGCGTTATATCAAAGACGAAATAATGGAATATGAGTGTATTGTTTGTTACGACCGCATAGTCATTATTATAGAACGAGATGAGTATGTAAACTATTTTAAATTATGCCTGTTAATTATTTCATTATTGTTAATTATTGCATTTTACATTTTTTCATATAATTAATTTGTATATTTAATTTGCATGTTAAATTTGAAGATACCTTCCTTTTAAATCATCTGCAAAGGCAATTGCCGAAGTCATACAAGAGAAATATAAAAAATATAGTTGTCTTAGGGTGAGATAAAGGAGGATAAGAAACCTCAATTTAGTGAAGTTGATCAATTTTTACATTGTTTCAAAGTAAGTGATTAAATTAATTTACTTAATTACTAATTATACATTTGCATGTTTAATTAAGTTATACTTTAAATACATTTTTTTAATTTAAACAAACAACAGACAAAATATACTTGGAGAATAGAGTATAATGCTGCAATTTTGGCTTCTTTTGATCATCGTTTCTCCAAGTGTCTATCATCTATGTTGGTGTATACATGTACTAAAGGTGGGGAGAAACGGGCCAAATTGGATTAGTGAAAATAATTCGAGTGCTTTATGAAGGAATTGAACATGAATGCTTACAAACAGAAAAGAGAAAAAGAAAAGATGAATATGTCATTTGGGAGAGGTACTAGTACTCACATGTGAGCCTCCATGTCAATTGGAGAAATTAAATACTATATGGTAATTATTATTAATATATATCTATTAATTTATATTTAATTAATTATTAGATTTCACCAATTAAACTTGACAATTAATATTTTAGGAAAAACAACTTGGAAGAGAGGTCACTCAGATTGAGATACATCGCTATCTTCATGTTAGTCTTGAAACAAATAAGTATACTAATGAATTATCACAAATGATTTAAGTAAATATATATTTAATTAGTATTTAAATTGATATATGTATTTCTTTAACTATATACGTACTAATGATAATGAATTAGATCTCTAAAAATATTTTTATATATTAATTAATTATTTTAATTTTATTATTATTTTTTATACAGGAAAAACTTCAACAGGTCATGAAAGAATGAGACGATCAACAAACTACTCTTCCTCCTACTCAACGAGCTAGTCCGTTGCAACGGAAACAATATGAGACTGCAAGTTTTATGAACATTAGCGGTGGCAAGTACAAAGGGCGTGTGTTGGGTGGCGGTAGTTTATCGTCGACATTTGTAAAAAGGCCCACCAAGATATATTCAGTCTGAGACGCCTTCTTCTTATGTTAGTATGGGTCGATCTCATCATTCGTCGACTAATAATGTTGACCAATTAAAGGAACAATGGATGAGTGAGCAAGAAAAAAAGACACAACAGTTGATACAAGCAGCAATTGATAAACTAAATGAAGAATGAAAACAAAATTTTCAAGAGCAACATCAGCAGTTTCAACAACAACAATTTTGATTTCATCCTTCGTTTCATCAGTAGTTTCCGCCTCAACATCAACAATAATATTTGCGATCTCAGTACTTGCAGCAACAACCATTGTTCCAATAACAACAATACTCTAAAATGTACTAGAATTCTAGGAAATGCGGAAGTGGTTCTCTTCTGTTAAGAATAATCGTCTTCGTATTATTTTAGTTTTGAGTAAATATTTCCTTAATGATATTGAATAGCGTGATTGTTACTATTTATGTAAAATGAATAAATGTTAATTATTCAAAAAAACAAAAGATTCATAAACTTTTCTAAGAAATAAGTATTTTTTAAGTAACATTTTGGATAAAAAAATTCGGGGTGTTACAAAAAACATCAGTGGAAACTTCACTTTCCTAGGTGAAAATTTGATCTCTTGGTCAAGCAAAAGCAAAGCACAATTGCAATGTCAACAACAGAAGTCGGGTATATTTCAGCGGCAAGATGCAACTCTCAACTACTATGGATGAAACATCAATTGGAGGACTACAAAATAATTGAGAGTAACATTCCCATATTATGTGATAGGCTAAATTACATTTGTGGTCCCTTAACTTAATTTCAGATAACGTATTAGTCCTTTATCTTTTTTTTTTCCCGACTTGGTCCTTTATTTTAATTTTAAGTGACAATTTGATATTTTATGTTTTAAAATTTCAAAAATGTTATCTTCTTTTATACAAAAATTCAAAAAAAAATTCAAACAAAACTCATAAAATTAATTATATTCTTCAATATAATACAAATTTCATCAAATTCGTAATGCAAATCTTCAAAGAAACTCATATTTTCATATTTTATTTGATATTGTTTGGAATAAAGGAATAAAGGACTAAATCGGGAAAAAAAGATAAAGGACTAAAACGTTAACTGGAATTAAGTTAAGGGACCACAGGTGATATTTAGCCTATCATATAATACATCTTCTATTTTTCTAACTAAGAATCCAATTCTACATTATATAGCTAAATACATAGAAACAAAACATCACTTTGACTACGTTACAAAAGGTATGTTAAATATCCAGTTTGTAGACACTAAACATCGGGTTGACATATTCACTAAATAACTATATATGTTTGATGCTTTGATTGTTATATGCTCATAGGATTTTAAACTTAAATAGATGTGTGGTTCCAGGCTTAACTCTAATTTACTAGATGATGTTAACTCATTATTCAATTGCCAGTCGAATTTTTTTTTTTTTGATGACAAAAGCCGAGAAATAAATTTTAGAACAACTTAAACTATTTTCTATTTACATGATTAGGGAAGAAAAGGTATGCATGTAGGGAGAAAGAGGTTTTGTATAAATGCTTTGTGGGGGAGAAAAAGGTTTTATATACCTACTCTATGGGGAGAAATAGGTTTTGTATAACTGCTCTGTGGTAGGGGAAGCCATGTCTGTTTGTTTATTTGCATGTTTGTGTTTTTGCATGATTATTTATTTGTATGTTTGTTTGTTGTTTTACTTTATTTTTCGTTTAAATATATTGTTATCAAAAGACTTGTTTTGTCATCATCAAAGAGAGAGAGATTGTTGGAACCAAGTTCATTCCAGGAACAATTCATCTATGTGGTTTTGATGTTAACAAAGGTATTTTGTGAGAATAACTTATTACACTAATGACTTCATTTAAGTGTGCATCAATTAGAGTAGGAAACTTGGAGGAGGCGACCAGAGGATACCACTAGATGAAGTAAAAAGTTCAGAGGAAACGAAATTAAATCAGTCAACGAAATTCTTAGAATTAGATAAATGCATGTTCTTAAAAAGTACATACATCTGCCTCTGATAACGTGCTTCTGCGTCTGCCTTTGAAAACTAAAGCGTGCTTCTATTTTGCATGCCCCTGGTGAGTTTGTGTGTCTGCCTCTGAAGATTCAACATGCCTTTAGAGCTTTTGTGCCTCTGATGAATAGTAACTTTAGCATCCCTCTAATAAATGGTAATTGTAAGATGCCTCTGATGAACATTATTTTTGAGCATGCCTCTAAAGTTTGAAGCCACAGTTCAAGTATGCATTTGAAGCATATATTCAGTTGACTTTAAAGACTACAACTCATTCCAGAGTGTTGCCTCTGATACGCAACACACTCTAAAGTTGTGCTGACAGTGACAATGCAACAAATGTGAAGTTGCCCATGCCACTAATTCTAAATCACGTAGCTTTGCATCTGCCTCTGACTATGGTTTTTCAAGCATCACAACATCTTTTTCCAACAATCAAGTCAATGACTATGAAGAATAAAAGTCAATGATTCTGACTTCTGAAGGTCCAAGAAGAAGCCTGGATTTTTTCCTGCCCAATCCAATCAAGTGTATTAAGGAATACTTAGCTAAATAATTTCCAAACGTTATCTGAACAGATACGCACAATATCTTTCTAGAAGAATTGCTCATATCATATTGGTAAATAAATAATTTCCTAACGATCATATTATCAAAGTGTTATCAATTAGAATTATATTTGAAAGAAATATCTGTTGACCAAGCTGGAATGAAGATACGATTGATCATTCACAAAGGACTTAACTAAAACCCTAATTTCATCTATAAATAATGTATCAAAGTTGAAGAAGAAAAGCATAACAAAAAACTCAGAAATCCTAAAAACCAAAGTTATTCAGAAAAATCTCAAGATCTCTATTTTCTAAGTATTCAGTGTTTAAAGGTTTTAGGTTCGAGAAAAGGCACTCATTCGACTTTATATTATTTAGTGTTTTGTGCTTCATTGTAAGTGTGTAATCATTGTAATAACACTGGTTAAAAGAAGCAAAACATAAGCAGTTTCACCTTTTTGTAATCCAACCCGATAGTGGCTTTAGTTTACCTCTAACAATCTGTAGTTTTCAGGTTGTGTAGAGAAGACTTGACTTGTAGGCTCAATGTGTGATTCAAGTTGTTTTGAGAAGACTAACTTTTAAGGTCAGGTGCTGTTGTAATTCAAGTTTTGAATTAATGGAGAAATCTTTATGTGTGATGGGACTTGGCGTAGTTACCAAGTTGGTGGTGAACCAAGATAAAATATAGTGTGTTATTTTTACTTTCATTTTTTCTGTTTATTGTTGTGTCTGATTAGTCCAAACATTTATGTCACCAAACCAAAAATAGAGTTAAGAAAAAAGTTTCAAAATTAGGCAAACACAATTCAACCCCCTTCTCGTGTTTGCGCATCTTCAGAGTCATTATTGATTAGAGTCTTTAAAGCTTGATATTGAGAAAACTGACTTTTAATGTCAAGTGCTGTTGTAATTAAAGTTTTGAATTAATGGAGAAATCTTTATGTGTGAAGGGACTTGACGTAGTTACCAAGTTGGTGGTGAACCAATATTAAATATAGTGTGTTATTTTTACTTTCATTTTTTATGTATATTGTTGTGTCTGATTAGTCCAAACATTTATGTCACCAAGCCAGAATTATAATTAAGAAAAAAGTTTCAAAATTAGACAAACACAATTCAACCCCATTCTCGTGTTTGCGCACCTTCAGAGTCATTGTTGAGTAGAGTCCTTAAAGCTTGATATTTTTCGTGGGGTACCATCCTAAAGGCTCGATTAGGCCATCATAGTAGCTACACCTAGCACAATATTGATGAAGTTCTTTGGGTTATAAATTAGGGTTGCATTGGGAGACAATTGATTGCCGCTTCAAAATGGTTACAAGGATTTCCTTCATAAATCTCTTAATACTGATTTATCCCATGTTTATGAATTAATTTTTCATGACCTTAGTAAGTGTGATTCTTAGCTTCTTCATGCCACATTTATCCCATTTGAGGCAACATAAATTTTACAACTATATCTACTAGCTTCTTGTCATCATGATCACATCATTTAGGTTCTTATACCAAAGGAATTTTCTCAGTTAATAAAGCCTATAATTCTATTAAAAAATGGGAAGAATCATAATCCTATCATTCCTTGCCAAGTGATGTCAATTTTGTTCGTGCAAAAGTAGTTTTATCTACAATCCTCTAATTGATGTTTTGATGATAACAAAAACAATAAGAACAATTATCCCGTAACTATTTAGCAAGTGTACATATTAAGTTAGATTATAAATATTTATATTAATAATTATCTACCTTAATGTAGTATAAATTATGAGTAAGTTAGAAATAACATTTTAAGTGTTTTAAACACAAATAAAATTATCACCTAATAAGCAAGTAATTATGTTTACTAATAGAGTAATTCATGATATATCAAGAAGAAGCATTGCAATAAGCATATGATAATCTATAGTACGAGGCAAAGCTTTAAAGACAAAAGAAATATAAGTCCATAATTGATCCTCTAATCTTAAAGAAATAGAGTACTACAATGATCATCTACCTCCGACTAAAGTTAATTAAGAGTCAAGACCTTTGTTGATCTTCTTAATCAAGACAAAAGAAGAAAGCTTTGAATGAAGTCTCTGAGAAAGTCAATGCTATCATAAAAGTCAAATCCTCTAATGAACAAAGAAAATGAATCTACTACTCAAGGAAAATATCTATGACTCTAGAAAATCAATCTTTTGTCTGATTTTGATCAACACGCCTCTAGTGAATTTGACTAATGTTGTTTACTTTGATAATTTTGCGTCTAATTTTCTGGCAACCCACTTCATCGTCTGGGAATACTTCAAGTAAACGCTTTGATAAAAAGTTAATGTTATGTTCAATGTCAACAATCTCAAGTCAATTCTTTGAGCCTTGAGACTTTGAATAAGTCAACTTTTCAACATTCTCTGCTCATCAAAGTTGGACTTATCTTATTATTGAAGAAATGAATGACATCCTTTGAAAATTTCTTTCGCTGTTATGCCTGTCGTTTTAAATCAAGATACATTGAATCAATTATGAAGACAATTATGGACAAGCTTTAATTGTTGATTCAATATCTTTAACGACACTATTTATAGCAGATATATTATACATTATTTAAGTGAAATCATTTCTAAAATAGTGAGGAATCAATAAAATGGTAAAAGGCAATGTTCTAAGAAGATTTCTGTAAAAGTCTAAGAAGATTTCTGTAAAAGTCAAAAGAAAAGAATGAACTAAAAATCCTATCGATAGAGAGTTATAAGAATTGATGTAAATCAATCAAGTTGTTTGATACACTTAAATATATATAAGATTGGAAATATAATATTCTCTCAATGAGAGTTAGAATCCTAGAAACATATTTTGTGTCAATTCAGGCAAAAACTGGAATTGATGTAAATCAGCCCGATATTGGCAATAACTCTTTCATCCATAAGAGGTACCTGAAGAGGTGTAAGAATACTTGTGAACCTCAACGTCAACTTACAAGAATGTTGAGAAGACAAGAAAGGTTTCTTATGGTGACAACATATAGACACATAAAAAGAATACTCAAAGCCTGAAAAGGCATAGTAATATTATTTATGCTATTATTCAATAGTCGATTAAGTCATCGATTGTACTAATGCAAATCTCTTTGATAGGGGATGACTAGATACAATAACAATTTAATATGAACTAGTATAAAAATACATGCGTCCCATCTCTATTTCTACTATGTTATTTAATATAAGTTCTTTATGATTCAAATTTACTTTAATTAATTTGATATATAACCATAAGTTGAATCTTTTGATAAAAAAAAATATATTTTTATTAGCAAACGAAATAACTTTTAGAAATGAAAAACACAATTCAAACATTTCTTTCTTATATTTTTCAACACCTTCAAATTCAACTATTTAGAAAAATCTTTGAAATATTAGAACGCCGAAACATGTCTATTTAGTTTGGAAAATCCCACACAATGTCATTCTATTTAAAAGGAATATAATCAAGAGAGAGTGTTAATTGATGTCCTTGGGCCTAACAAGAAGGATACTGATCATATTTTTTTATAGATGTCCTTGGGCCTAACAAGTTTGGTTTCATTTCCCTTTGGGAATTAGCTTTGACAAATTTTCTCCTTTTATTTCTTGGCTTAATAATACCATTTCAAAGTCACAAGATGATGTCACTAAATTGATTTTCTTTGTATGTTATAGTATTTGGTACTCTTGAAATCAATTTTGTTTTAAAGGGAAACACTTTGAGGTGGATGATACAACTCAGAAGGCTTGACGAGTCAACAAATTTCATAATGTTGTTGAATGCTCATCATGGAGCTATAACCACACACCAAGAAACATTTCCTACTACCTTGACCCCTCCCCCTGAGGATAGCTATAAGATCAATGTTGACGCTGTTGGCCCAATTCAAAACACTTGGGGTTTTGGAACAATTATCAGTGCTATTAAAGGAGTAGTTCTTGTTGCTGCTACTTGAAATCTTGATGCTCTTCGGAACTCAGATATAGCTGAAGCCTCGAGGTTGTGTTCATCTATTCAATTCACTCTTGATTTAAGGTTCCTCCGTATTAGTGCGGAATGAGAGTCACTCAACATCACTCGATCCATTCACGGGCTTACTTTAGACAACTTGTACTTTGGCTTATTTGTTAATGATTGTCTCCATATTCTTACTCAGTTTTTTTTTTTTTTGTACTGTTATGCATGTAAAAATGAGTGCTACCTCTGTTTGCAACTTAGCTAAGAACATTTTAATTTCCTTTGACACTATCTGTATTATGAGTGTCCTCCTTGTATTGTAACAAATTTAACTGCTTAATAAATTATATTTTCAATAAAAATGCATAGACTTAACTCCATAAAAATTTAAGAAATATGATTTAATAATATTTACACGAATAATATTAGCATCACACTATTTTACACATATTTTCTAACACACTCTCTTTTATTGGTTGAAGTTTACATGAGAAGATACTTTGTTGGAATGTGCACAATGGCGGATCTTGCACAAAATAAGGAGGAACTGGCGGATCTTGCACAGAATAGGGAGGAACGACAAATATTAACTAAAATATTCTAATTGAAGTTTTGCAATTTTCATCTTTGTCGAAAATTTTCTTCTTAAAAAATGCATATCAATTTTCTTATGTTTAAACATCGTGTCACTCTTAAAAAAATACACAAATTAATTAAAATAGTTCACAAATTAATTAAAACAATTCACAATTAACAAATAATATCACACCATATATTTTTCTCTATAAATAGAGGAAAAAAACACATGTCAATGGTTCTTGTCAACAACGATCCTTCTTCTTATCTTTACTACAATTAAAGAAGATTATTCAACGATTATTAAATCACAATGTTGCTATATCATATTATAAATTACGCGATTGAAGAGATAAACGAGAAATGAGGTACATATTTATTATAATTTATACTAAAAAAATATAATAAAACTAATACAAGGAGCTCTATATACAAATAAACTACCTAATATTGAATGATAAACTAACTAATATCAAACAGACAAATTATAACATCCTAATTAATTAGCAACCAAACTACTACCTAGTAACAAACTATAACAAACTTTTAGAAGAGAAAAATAGAAAGAACATGAAAATATAAGAAGCAAATTGAGATAGAGAGGGAGAGTCTAAGAGAAGAGAGGGAACAATTTGAGCAGATAATTGACAAACGAGAGTGGGAGAGGCGGATGGAAGAGATGCGATATGAGTTTCTCAAAACTCTAAAGGTTTGAGGATGTTTTAGTAACTTATCACTATTATTTTAATAATCTAACATTATTATTCATAAATAAAATTTAAAAAAATATAGGAGATGCCGTCTGTAACACCCCGTTTTTCAAAGCGAGGGTATATTTTTTTTTTTGAAAGAGATTAAAATAAAACAAAGAATTGAATCAGGAAATGCCTTTGGATAAATAATTGAGTCATTATAATTTACAAGCAGCGGAAAAGTTTCTCCAATTATAAATCCAAAACATTTACACAACAACAAATGGTACATGGAACCCATTCAAGTAAAAAGTCAAACCGACAATATTAGTATAAGTACAGTTTTCCAAACTAAAAATACTACAATCCAAAAAGAAGGACACCTAGTCCCTATACATCATCCTAATCTGATCATCCTACCAAAAAGCTATACACCCTGAGTATCTCCACGCGCCCCGTGAGATCCTCCTAACGTAACTGCAGTCACGCGTTCCCATCTCCATTCCCGTCCGTAGGGTACGAACCGGTAGGACCGTCCTGACTCTCATCTGAGGGCAAAGCCCAGATTTCCACAATAATTGTAAAGGGTCACCAACCGAAATTAACAGATAACACATAACATTTAAGTTTTAAATGCACAAAATAACCTTTCAACTAAGCATGCACCTTAAAAGGATTTTTCACATGTTAAAAGTTCATATAATGCTTGCCAATTAACAATGAACTCAAAATGAAGTTCTCAAACCATCAAGTAATACATAACTGACCAAAGCATTGATAAATCAATTGAGCAATCGATTATCTAACTCAAAATAAGGACTTTTGCTGAGCCAATCGATTGCCAAATCGATTTGGTCAGTTCTGCTGAGTTTCTGCATGACCAAATCGATTTCTAAGTCGATTTTGTCAGTTCTGATGAGTCCCTGGGTTGCCAAATCGATTTCCAAATCGATTTCGGCAGTTTTGCTGAGTTCCTGCCTCTCTGCCAATCGATTTCCAAATCGATTTCTTAAAAGATTTTGAAAGATATATTTATACAATCGATTGGCAAATCGATTAGGTCAAAATGGTGAACTTCCTGCAACTCATCCAATCGATTGGGAAATCGATTTCCCTGATCGTTTTTCCAAAAATTCATGCATTAACTCAAGTCATTCCTAATCAAGTTCACAACCTAACACTTAGCAATTCCTACGCGATTACCACGGCAATTGGGATCTCGATAACCATCATACTTACACACAACAATCAACACATAACACTTAGCATTTTCAACGCAATTACCACAACGACTCAAATTCAAATCACTTAATCATAAAACTCAAATCAACCACGACTCGCGTGCCAAGCACCCTAATGCAATGCGTATATGCCAAAATGCATGGACTCGGAATTCCAAACCAAAACCCTCCTCGAAGGGCCGTAAATCATAATTGTACCGCCTATCGCAGGCCAAAGTACCAATTACCGAGGTGCCACCTATCACGGGTCAGCACGATTTACTAAAATGCGTAAATCATAAACGTACCACCTATCACGGGTCAGTACAGTTTACCGAGGTGTCACCTATCACGGGTCAACACGATTTACTAAAAGAAAAAGCGGGAATCGTAAATGTACCACCTATCACGGGTCAGTACAGTTACCATGGTGTCACCTATCACGGGTCAACACGATTTACTAAAAGAAAAAGCGGGAATCGTAAACGTACCGCCTATCACAGACCAGTACTGTTTACCGAGGTGCCACCTATCACGGGTCAGCACAATTCACCAAAAACGTAAATCGTAAACGTACCACCTATCACGGGTCAGTACAGTTACCATGGTGTCACCTATCACGGGTCAACACAATTTACCAAAAACGTAAATCGTAAACGTACCACCTATCACGGGTCAGTACAGTTACCATGGTGTCACCTATCACGGGTCAACACGATTTACTAAAAGAAAAAGCGGGAATCGTAAACGTACCGCCTATCACAGACCAGTACTGTTTACCGAGGTGCCACCTATCACGGGTCAGCACAATTCACCAAAAACGTAAATCGTAAATGTACCACCTATCACGGGTCAGTACAGTTTACCGAAGTGTCACCTATCACGGGTCAACACGATTTACTAAAAGAAAAAGCGGAAATCGTAAATGTACCACCTATCACGGGTCAGTACAGTTTACCAAGGTGTCACCTATCACGGGTCAACACAATTTACCAAAAACGTAAATCGTAAACGTACCACCTATCACGGGTCAGCACAGTTTACCAAGGTGTCACCTATCACGGGTCAACACAATTTACCAAAAACGTAAATCGTAAACGTACCACCTATCACGGGTCAGTACAGTTTACCAAGGTGTCACCTATCACGGGTCAACACGAATTACTAAATAGTAAATCGTAAACGTACCACCTATCACGGGTCAGTACAGTTTACCAAGGTGTCACCTATCACGGGTCAACACAATTTACCAAAAACGTAAATCGTAAACGTACCACCTATCACGGGTCAGCACAGTTTACCAAGGTGTCACCTATCACGGGTCAACACAATTTACCAAAAACGTAAATCGTAAACGTACCACCTATCACGGGTCAGTACAGTTTACCAAGGTGTCACCTATCACGGGTCGACACAATTTACCAAATGAAATGCATGAGCATACACAGACTCCATTCACAACAATCGTTAAGCAAATGCAGATATTAAAAGATTCCCCATTTTTAATACCCATTTAACTTAAACGACCTTCAAACAACATTAATTAAATAAGTCATTAAGAGATTCCCCGTTCTTAATACCGATTTAACTTAATGATTTTCAAAACAAAACGTTAAGCAAACAGTCATATTAAGAGATTCCCCATTCTTAATATACTTTTGACTTAAACGATTTTCTCGCAAAACATTCAGTAAACGAGTCATTAAGAGATTCCCCATTCTTAATACTCATTTACCGAAACGATTTTCAAAAACGATAGTTAAGTAACCGAGACATTAAGAGATTCCCCATTCTCAACGCCCAGTTAACTTAAACATTTTCCTCAAATACACATTAAGTAAACCGAGGTATTAAGGTAAAATCCCCGCTCGCAACACCGCTCCCAAATTAGTTCACTAGTACCGTAGCGTGGTGGTGAGCAACTTTCCCTTCTATCTCTTCGAGAAATGAGGTTTGGATCTAGGAGAAACGGAGGGCTTTGTGTTTGGATCT
The DNA here is from genome assembly GCF_000331145.2 of Cicer arietinum. Lineage (NCBI taxonomy): Eukaryota > Viridiplantae > Streptophyta > Magnoliopsida > Fabales > Fabaceae > Cicer > Cicer arietinum. Next base: position 54,752,287 of record NC_021165.2, on the reverse strand, counting down.
CAAAAACCGTTTTTCTTCGTTTTCGAATCAAAGAGGAAGAGTGGAGTTGCGAAATCCTTGATCTAACTCTCACCCAACCTTGGGTTACTAGTTTTGAAGAAAAGAAAGCGACGAAAGAGAAAATGGGAGAAAGGAGAAAAATGGGTCACGGTTAGAGGAAGAAGATGAAGTTTGAAATTTTCCTTCCTTTCTTTTTCTTTCCTTTGTTTTTCCTTTCTTCCTTTTTCCTTCCTTCCTTTATATATTATTTTCTTTTCCTTTTCCTTTCTTTTTCCCCCCAAACAAACACATATAAACATAAATATATATTTACATATATATATTACTTACTTTTAATAAATATCTCCAAAATATTATTAACTTTGGCTTAAAAGCCTCCGAGCCAAAATCCAAAATACACCAAAAATACATAAATGGTACTTTAAAATTATGGGTCTTACACCGTCATCCTGACTCTTAAGAAGATTCGCCTCTGAATGTGCGTGTAAAGAGTGTGTTGCACTCTACTATTTACGTATTACGATTTTTTTTTATCTTGTTGATAAAATACATATTAAGAGCTTCGATGTCACTTTAACAACTACTATGTCAGTTTCATTTTAAGTGTCATGTTCGAAATGTTTATATGTCTTGACTTATTTTTTATTTTAGAATAACAAAAAATATTTATGTCCTCTTTTCAACTATATCATCATTTAATAAATAATTAAACATATATTCTTAATACCTATAAAATTTAGTTTATTTTTTATTTCTTAGTCCTTATACCAACTTTCTAGTCCTTATAAATTACAATACTTAAATAGTGAAAAACATAAGAAAATAGAAGGTTTAAACTATGTTTTGTAAATGTAAATTTGTTTTTTTAAAAAAAGAAATACTTATTAAAAAGAAATATGAAGTACATGAAAGTAAAGAGATATAAAATAGAAACACAAAACCAATTTATCTTAGTTCACCACCAACAAAGTAGCTATGTTCAGTCCATTCACTTTAAAAGTTTCAATCCACTAAATCAATTGATTTATCACAAGTCAACTTGAACACATACTTGTCAAATTGACTGTGTTCAAGTATTCTCAACTTTTTAGCTTAATATAGACAAGTTGTTGAGTACAACAATCACTATTGGGCTTGGTTACAAGATAATAGTTTTAGGTTTTCTGAATGTCTCTTATAGGAGAATATTACAACGTATGCACTCAAGGTTGTTGTTTGTATGTTTTTAGTTTGTGTTCTTGTATATTTTTTTATTATTTGCACTAATGATCACACGCCTTTATATAAAAAACTTCCACAACAATTAGGTTTCTAACCATTGCAGTGATTTGCATAAAGTATGTACATAAAATATGGATCATATCAATCTTCAGAAATCTTTAATTAATATTCAATACTTGTCTATATTTTCCTTTAGAATTGATTAAAAGTATCTTGATAATAACAACAAGAATATTAGAGGATGATCCATCAGAGGATGTCATTAGATTTCTTTAATAAGAGGATAAGTTTAACATTGATGAGTAAAGAATGTTGAGTTATTGACTTTTTCAAAGTTCTAGGCTTCGAGGATTGACTTGTAGATCGTTAACTTTAAGCAGAGTGTTGACTTTAGAGATTGTTGATTATTGGCAGATTTTTCAGATGTATCATAGTAAACTTGCATTAACCATATTCAACATATGCACTTTGATCAGAGTTAGACGAATAGTAACATAAGCGCGTTGAGAGTGCGTTGAATCAGAATAAGACAAATAGTAACATATATTAGTGTCATAGAGCATTGCCTTGATTTGAAGATGTCTTTTCTTTTGAAAATGGAGGACCCAACATGAACTCTTCAAAAACATATATATATTAGAGAGGTTGCGCACATAGACAAATTCATCAAAACATAAATTATTCTTACAAAATAATTTTGCTGTCATCAAAATAATTGAGAATGATTATTCTTTAAATTAACTTGGTTCTAATAAAATTGTATGCTTTTAATTCCTAAAAAATAATTAAAATACATGCAATTTTGTAATTTGTAGGAACTTTGTGTGCATATTGACTAATACCAAAATTTAACAAAATTATATAGATTAAAAATATATTTAAATAATTTACCTTGTTACTTCTCTATTACTAATTTCAACTACGTTAGATGATGTGATATATGTATATTTTAATTTTAATAAATTAATATTTTATTATAGAAATCAATACAATTATTTATTTTTTTAAATGAGGTGGAAGAAATATTTTCCTCTTTGTGTCTCACGATAAGCGCCGCTTTAGTAAGAAATAAATTATCTCAAAATGAATATTATTTTAAGTCTTTAATGTAATATTAGTTATTTTATTCAATTTTATTATTCAATTAATAATATGTACATTACTCTCAAATTATTATATTTCACTTTATATTTACTTTTTATATTAAAAATGGTATTCATTCTTTTAAATTGATAAAAATTATATCGATCAATAACAATATAATTTAAATTAGATAAAATTGACAAGGAAGAATCTATGAACAAACTCACAACATCCAAGTTAACAGCATAAAATGGAAACATATTTTCAAATGTGACAAAACCTATAAATATGACAAAATTGGAGTGTCTGAAATACTCATGCCTTCGGTGTGAAAAACATCAAAATCATTGATTAAGTTTGCACTAGATCAAACTAATATGTCAATCTGAACCAAATGAACATCGCAATAAGACAAGAAATCAGAATATTGTACCAAAACAGGAAATAAAAAATGTTGCACTAAGACGGTGAATTTACAAAAAAAGAATAATAAATATTAATAAAAATAACTTATTTATATAATAGAGTGAAAAAAAGATTTAGATAGTGATTTTGGACAAAAAACAAACCTTAAATCACCCTTGTTAAATGAAGAAAAGGAAAAGTAAAACAAAAGGAAAGGGATGAGAGACGACGATATGTTAAATACCTAAATCCTAAGAACCAACAAGAGTATTTGATTCTATAATTATTTTATGATGATTACCCTTTCTATTTAAAAATAATTGTACCGTTTTATCATTTAATATATATTAAGAAAAATGTATAAATAAAAGAAAAAGAAATATTATTTTTAATAAAATTTTACTTATTAGATATCGGTGCATTGTCAATATCATAAATGACTACCCAAAAATATTGTATTAAAATCATGTAAATAATATTAATTAAATAGTACAATTAAAAAGAAATACATTAAAAATCAAAAAATTAATTATTTTAAAATATACTTTTTATTAAAAATGAATAATTATTTTAAGACGGAGAAAGTAGAATCCTATGTGAGATGAAAAAATTAATAATTTCTTAAATATTGATATAAAATTGGTTTACAGCACAATTGAATACTATTTTTTATTTAAAAAGAATATGATTAAATTTAAAATATATATAAAACATATATTGGAAAATATGTTTTTGAACGTTGGGTGTTTGGGTTGGCGAGATGGAGGAGATGATGTGAGGTGTCGTCCCAAAGAAAAAACTGTCGTAATCCAAAAGAGAAAAAACAAGAAACACAACACTATAAATTAAACACAAACACGAACGAAAAAGAAAGCGGAAAGGTAAGAGATAAAAGAGAGGGAAAAGAGAAAGAAAGATACACCTTGTATTCGGAGAGCCTTTCATTTCAACGCTGCTATCGGCATTATTTCTCTTTTCTCTCTTTCCTTTCCTCTTTCTCTCCATTTTCCATTCACATTAATCACAACAATAATAGTAATAATCTATAAAATTGAAATCATAATAATTCGATTTAGGTTACGAACAATTCGAGAAAATGAGCGTGATTTCGCGTAACATTTGGCCTGTTTGCGGGAGCTTGTGTTGTTTTTGTCCTGCATTGCGTGAACGATCGAGACATCCTATTAAACGTTACAAAAAATTGCTCGCTGAGATCTTCCCTCGCACGCAGGTTAATTAATTTCTTTTTTTGATTAATTAATTTAAATAATGTCATTTGATTTATTGAGATTTTGTAATCTAACTATAATATCTGAAATAGATAATGATGATGATGATGATTTATATTGCGGTGTTGTTGTAACAGGAAGAGGAACCTAATGATCGTAAGATCAGCAAATTATGCGAGTATGCATCGAGAAATCCTCTTCGTGTTCCTAAGGCATGTGAATTTTGTAATAGTTGCAAAATGAAATGGTTCCTTCAATTTTTTTTGTTAGTGATAATTTTTGTAAAATGACTGTTTTGTCCTTGGTTGTTTCAGATAACCAGCTATCTTGAGCAAAGGTGTTATAGGGAGTTGAGGAGTGAGAACTACCAAGCTGTGAAGGTTGTCATTTGTATTTATAGGAAGTTATTGGTTTCTTGTAGAGATCAAATGTGAGTTCTTTTTTCATCATAGTTATGATTATGATGTTTGTTTAGATAATAGGTAGGGTTTTGAGTTTCTAATCAATTGATAGTTAGCATCATATGTTTTATCACTGTTAGTAAACTAGCTAAGTAAGTTAGTATCTTATATGATGTGATGTGATAGTTTTTGCATTTACATTATCATATGTCTTGACTTGAGGGAAGATTGTGCATAGGAAGTTTGGTAGTCAACTTATCATGAAAATCAAGGAAATATATTTATTTAGAAGTGTGTACCACCGACAATTTTGATCGAAAATGTGTCTGGATGTCCCAACACCGACACTGCCACTGCCACATTGATTACATTTGATTAATTCATTTTCTCAAATTATCAATGGAGTTGACGTGTCAGTGTTAGTGCCGTGTCTGTGTTAGGATCCGTGCTTCACAAGAGCTTGATTGTTTGAGAGGCTCAAGTTTACTTGGGTTTGCAACCATTTGAAAAAAACAGTCTCCTAAGGAAATAACAAAAACTGATTCTCCATTTTTATGAATAAAAACATTTTATTACGTGCGATTTATGAGAACACATTTTCGGCAGGCCTTTGTTTGCAAGTAGCTTGCTTAGCATCATACAAATTCTTCTTGATCAAACACGGCATGACGAAGTGCAGATTTTAGGATGCCAAACCTTGTTTGACTTTGTGAACAATCAGGTGGGGGATTTTTGGTAGGTTCTCAATTTCTAAGTTTGCTGCTTGTTCATTCTTTAATTAACATTGTTCGATTTACGCCATGGAAGTTTGAGCTTGTTTCATTCTCTTATTCGTGCAGAGGGATGGTACTTATATGTTTAATTTAGACATGTTCATTTTAAAACTTTGCCAACTTGCTCAACAAATGGGAGAAGATGCAAAAATACAGCATTTGCGAGCTTCTGGACTTCAAGTCCTATCATCCATGGTAATATGATGTCTTCTTTGTCATGTCTACAACATATGGCTTACACAAACGTATTTGTATACTGTTTCATGTTCTTTTCAATGTTAAACCCATGGTTTCAGATTGCAGTCGCAGTTGCATTTACACTTCGAACATTTATATTGTGGATAAATGCGGCCAAAATTGCGGTTGTGATGCCATTGGGAGACTTCAAAATCTGCAATATTTCAGCCGCAATTTAAAACCATGTTAAACCATTTTCCAATGTACTAAGAATGATAAAGTTATCAAAAAAGAAGATAACATGTAAAAAGGGAAACTTGGTGCTATAAAGCTCCAACCATTGCGGGGTTAGGGGAAGGGTCAAATCCATTGTGGATCTATTATAGACGACAGCCTTACCTTGCATTTGCAAGAGGTTGATTACGTTACACGACTCCAACCCATGACCTTCAAGTCAAACAGAAACAACTCCAACCGTTATGCCAAGATCGCCTTAGAAAAGCTAATGTTATTGCTTCTTTGCATGTTTTACAGGTTTGGTTCATGGGTGAATTCTCTCATATTTCAGTTGAATTTGACAATGTAAGTTTGTAATCTATTTACATTTCTTTTAAGGTATCTGCCATTTCTCATGCAAGAAAAAATACATTACTGATTGATTGTAGTTACTAGATTTTTGGTACTTCTCAAATCAGCGAGAACTTTCTTTCACCTGAAACTAGGTGCTTAAAAGACCTGAAACTAGTTTTTGACACAATCAACTTAATTATGATAGCGTTGATTGTTCAATATATTACTTACCGGTTGTAACAGAGAAACACCTCTATTGACTAAAATGATTTATCGTCTGAACATCTTATAACAGTTCCAAGGACCCTTTGTCTTACCCTTTCGTATACTTCTTGCATTTGACAGCTTCCATCTCTTGTTAACTCAGGTTGTTTCAGTTGTTTTGGAAAACTATGGAGATATCAAGCAAGATTCTCAAAATGGGAATTCTACAAGGCTTTATTCATGGAGAATGGTAGTGAATGCCAAAGGAGAAGTCAATGTGCCTATGTAACTGTCCTTCTTGTTATATTAGTGTATGTTGAGTTACTCATCTGTCATAATTGATTTTAACTTCATTTCTCTTTCATAGGGAAGATGCCATGAACCCTGGATTTTGGTCACGAGTTTGCATACAAAATATGGCTAAGTTAGCCAAGGAAGGCACAACTGTACGACGTGTTCTGGAATCCTTGTTCCGCTATTTTGATAATGCCAATCTCTGGTCACCAGAACATGGGCTTGCTTTATCTGTCTTGCTCGACATGCAGTCTATAATTGAAAATTCAGGTATTTACTTATTTTCTTGAGGGCTTTGAGATTAGCTTTCTGTCTAATTTTCTTTATGCTATCTAAACAGTTTGTAATTGGGTTCACCGTAATTTACAGGGCAGAATACACACTTGTTACTGTCCATTTTAGTCAAGCACCTTGATCACAAGAATGTCTTAAAGAATCCTAATATGCAGCTTGATATTGTTGGCGTTATCACCCACCTTGCTCAACAAACAAGAGTTCAGCAATCTGTGGCTATAATCGGTGCATTGAGTGATATGATGAGGCACCTGCGAAAAAGCATACACTGTTCTCTTGATGACTCAAACTTAGGGACTGAAGTAATACAATGGAACCAAAAATACAGAATGGAAGTAGATGAATGCCTTGTACAGTTAACAATTAAGGTAACAGTAAATTCCCTACTTTTTAAGATGATTTTTTTAGTTAATAGTGTAACAAATCAGATAAACAGGTAGATCTGTATGTGGATTTGGGTGTGAACCTTGGATGTTTAATGCAAGTGATCTAATATTCTTCTGGGGCTACTGCTATAATGTTATGCAGATTTCAGATGCAGGTCCTGTTCTTGATACCATGGCTGTGTTGTTGGAAAACATGTCTAATATTACAGTTATGGCCAGAACCTTGATTGCTGCAGTTTATAGAACTTCTCAAATAGTTGCTTCTATACCAAATTTGTCATATCAGAACAAGGCAAGTTACTTAAATTGCTTGATTGGTTATGACTAATATTTTCTAACATCTTTCTGACTTTTCTCATCTTTTATTGTTTGTCTGTAACCTTGATACTCTACTCTTTAGGCATTCCCTGAGGCATTATTTCATCAGTTACTCCTGGCAATGGTCCATGCAGACCATGAAACCAGGGTGGGTGCTCACCGCATATTTTCTGTTGTTCTTGTGCCATCGTCAGTTTGTCCTCAACCTTCTTCTTCAAATCCCCCCTTGACAAAGGGAACTGATATTCAAAGAATGCTCTCAAGAAACGTTTCTGTGTTTTCTTCTTCAGCAGCACTCTTTGAGAAATTAGAGAGGAAGCGACATTCCTCGCAAGAAGATACTAATACAGATGGAAAGAGCAATGATAGCTCCATTTTGAACAGAGTGAAGTCAACTTATAGTCGGACCAGTAGTACAAGAAAACCTGGTATGACCATCAGTGAATCTTCAAAGGTTAATAACCCTTCTATGATGAATAGATTGAAGTCAAGTTACAGCCGAGTAACTAGTGTGAGGAAGCCTCAAATACCTGTAACTGTTGAAGAAGATGCTACAGATAGTTCAAATACACAACAGGTATGTACTTGCACTTATTTTACTTTATATGTTATTTTAATAATGATAGAACTTGTCAATCAAACCCCATCAAATACTATCATTCTTCTTATAACTACCATGTCACAGGTATTACCGATTAGGCTGAGTAGTCATCAGATTACCCTTTTGCTATCATCAATCTGGGTCCAGTCTATCTATCCCCTGAACACACCCGAAAATTTTGAAGCAATTGCTCATACCTACAGCCTTGTCTTGCTAGTTGCTCGGAGTAAGGTAATCCAATAATTCTTGATATTTTACTATCTATAAATTGATTGAAAAGATTGTTTTCCTGTATGGACTATTGACCAATTTTTAACATTTCACTTTCAATTTACTGCCTTTCTGATAAAAAGTTTGGTAATTTAACTTTTAACAAAATAATAATCTTCTCTATTAACATACAGTCCTCAATTTATAAATGCGACAATAAGAATTAATGAGAGATTAATCAACATATGATAGTGTATTTTATTGATGATAAAGGGAAATTGGGCAAAGGAAACAAGCCTTCCTTTTACTCCTGAGAGCTATGCTCACTCCAATAAGAGAGAATCTTCTCTCCACTAACAATTGACAGAATTTGTTATCCCTCCTTACCAACCTCTCTCCCCTATATACATGATGGGGCCAGCTTACCTTTCTTGGATTTTCTAACATACACTCTCCATGTCTTAGGTGCACTACGTGTCCCACTCCTTTGTCCCCATCATTATGCCTAATGCAATTATTTCATTTTTTGTTAATTCAATATATTTGAGAATGATGCATATGCTTGCTTCCTTAAATATAATATAGATAATTATATACCAAGTTGTTATAAGATTAAACTCAACCTCATAGATAATTTAGTCATACTTACATTAACACACAGGTTATAAAATAGTCAAAATTGAAATTATAAATTTTAATGCCCAGACAAGTATTACCCCTTACAAATTTAGAAATGGCACGATCAAAATATTTATGTTAGCACTAAGAGTTAACTAGAAGGGTTTAGGACAGTTTAGTCCAAGAATTGCGAGGTCATACCAGTGAGTGAGAGTTTAACCACCCTACATAAATTAATGATTATTGATGTGTGATTAAGAGGGAAGTAAATAGAAATAATTAACAATCCTAGGATAAAATTGTGCCTAAGGAAGGATGTTTTAAAGTACTTTGGGTCCATTAATCTAAGTGATGGGAAGATAGAGAGATATGTAAACCATATGATCCAAGCATGGTAGATGAAATGAAGTATGTTTTGGATGCTATACGCATTATAAAAGTATCTTTCAAGCTTAAAGGAAAATTTTATGACACGGCTATAAAACCTGCAATGTTTTGTGAAATTGAACGTTTGGCAATAAAAAGGCAACAAAACAGTAAACTTAATGTCGTAGGGATGAGAATGTTATGATGAATTAGTGATTACAAGAAAAGATAGGATTAGAAATAATCAAGAAAACTAGGGTAGCCCCCTTAACAAAGAAGATGATAGAATCTCGTCTTAGGTGACTTGAGCATATATGAGGAAGACATGTAGAGTAAAAAAAGTTGACTAGATGAGTAGATGTAGGGTACAAAGGTAGAGGTAGACCCAAGAAACTATATTAAAACAATAAAAAGAGGTTTAAAGGTGAGAATTGTCAATATTTCTACCTAATAAATGACATGATTTTATTGTGCCGATTGGTTCATGTAGCCAAACCCACATAGTAGATAAAGGCTGGGTAAAGGCTTGGTTGTCTTGTTGTTGCACTTTCTATATCTACTGCATTGGTAAAATATTCACTTCTAACTGTGTGTTTGTACTTCAATTATTTAATTTTACAAGCAGTTCACTAGTTGCCCCAATTTTTCTGGTGTACGTCCCTCCATTTCTTTTGAACATGGTGATTCTTCGTCACCAACACAGACACTGAACCTTTACATTCATTGTGTTCTGATTATCTGAAATAATATTTGGTCTAAATCGATACCTTGATTCAAAGTTAAAATTGATTAGACATGAAGTCAGCTGAGCAATCCCTTTTATTGATTATTTTATTTATCCTTTATGGATAAGTGGCCATCCCAGAATAGGGCTTAGTCCATGAAGTAATTTCTATGATTGAGAGAATTTGAGTTAATTTTTCAAATGCCCGATTATAATTTTATGGTTTTTAATATTCACATCAGTTCTGTATTATTCATGGGAATACCTGTACATCTTTACCAACACTTAAATGCTTTTATCAGTGGTTTACAAATCTTTACGACTATGTGGTTTTGCTCTGTAATTAATATTCATGAAATTTTTGTGTGCAAAAAGCTATTTTAAAGTTTATCTTTTATGTTATCCTCATAACTTGCAAGCTTTGGCTCCTGCAGAATTCTTCTCATGAGGCTCTAATTCAAAGTTTTCAGTTGGCATTTTCCTTGAGGAGCATTTCTCTCAATGAAAAAGGTAGAGCCTTGAATCCATTTATTTAATGTTTCTATGTTACTATTCTAGATTGATTCCAAACTTGAACTTCTATTCTGCTTGAACTCAGCTCTGATTTGTTCCGTGTGAATTAATAGTAGAAACTCTTAGTTTGGTTATAAGCGTTTAACTATAATCATTTTAAATAAATGTTCAAATTATATGAAGGCTCTATGAGTAAGTATCTTAGCCATCAGGTTTCAGATTTGTATCAAGGTTAAAATTTGGGAATAAAGTTTGTGCCAAATATTCTCTTTATCATTGTCCTCTAATCATAGATAACTTTCTTTTTCAATTGACTTCCTGGGCTCACTGCCTTAATTTTTCTATTTCTCTAACCATATATCTAGAATAGTTTTGTGGATGAAATGGTCATAAGATGGTGATTTATATCTTGAATTTTTAGGTGGCAACCAGCCTTAAACTTTTATCAGGATTTATATGCAATATTATATATCTAATTTAAAAATATTGAACAGCAAAGAATAAATGATAAGAATCCCTATTAAATTAACTTTTGTGGTTGTTAAAACAATGTAGTCATTGCATGTCAAAATTCTAACGTAGTGCATAATGTAACTTAACAGGGAAGTTTGGTTAGGAATTTCATGACTTTCATTAGATTAATTCTTACGTACTCAACCAAATAGAACTGGAGGTTATAGAATATATTTTATTTATTATGTCATATGTTCTCGTATTAGATATAGTTTATTCTTATTTATTTTAAGTTGCTTTTTGATTAAATGGCTTAAAATTGCAAAGCGTGGTTAAGGTGCCTAGTTTTGAAACACTTCTTTTTTCCAGTTAAACTGCCAGCATCACGCCGCAGATCTCTCTTTACACTGGCAACATCCATGATTATCTTCACATCCAAGGCCTACAACATCCTCTCTCTCATTTCTATTGCTAAAATGGCATTGACAGATAAAACTGTATGTACATTTTGATTTGTACAACATTTTAAGTTGTCAATTTTTCCTTCTTTTCCCAACTTTCTACCTACTTCCTAGTGGTATTTTATGTGATGAAACCACTCCCTTGCATCTCTTTTAATTTTGATGCTTCTTTTCAGGTTGATCCTTTCCTGCAACTGGTTAATGACAGCAAGATACAAGCTGTTGTTGATACTGTTAGGCAGCCAAATAAGGTTTATGGATCAAAAGAGGATGACGAGGATGCTATCAAGGCACTTTCATCCATAAGACTAACCGAAAGCCAGTCCAATGAATCGTTTGCTACTATGATAGTGCAGAGTCTGGGGAAATCTTCAAATGTAACAACTTGATATCGTTTAATGTTGCTCTAACTTACAATTTATCAGGATCAGCGTATTAACTTACAATTTTTTGTAAAACGGCTGCTTAATAATTTTGCAGGAACCATCCATGTTAAAAGAACGGCTGCTTAATAATTTTGCACCTGATGATGCTTGTCCATTGGGAGTCCAGTTATCTCTTAATACCACAGGAAATATTTACCAGTCTGGACTAAAGGACGATAAGCATCCTGATATGGTAACTTGCACAGCTCTGCTCATATTTTTTTTTATAAATTATTTACCTTAATTTTTAACCTGTACAGTTCACCTTCATGTAATTATGCAGGTTGATATTCCATTATTTACTATTGATGATGACATTCCAGCTTGTGGTTTGGAAACCCAAGCTAATGCTGATGCACAACAACAGCCTTCAGAAAATCAAAGCCTGTTGAGTGTTGACGACATTTTGGGTTCAGTAAGTTTTTCTGTTCATTGATATGTACACACTAGTAACATGTTTGGTCTTAATTAAGTTACAAGGCTTTGTTCAGGAGTTTGGAGGGGAAGAGAAGGGAAGGCTATGGAGGTAGGAGAAAATAGAGAAATAGAGAGAAATTTTTTATATTTTTTAAGAGAGTGATTTTGTAGAGAATGGTAAAAGAATGCATATGAGTAATATATTTTTAATTTATAGAGTATTATAACAACATGAAAACTATTTGCATAATTTGTCTTAGTCCCTCAAAACCCTCCAAAATCCTCCTCTAATACAATTTTTGAGTTCCTCCAAAATAGAGGGATTTTGTTTTATGAATAAAAACAAAGCCTTCTCCTCCCAAAGCTCTTCATTCTTTCCATTTTTTCCTTCCTTTTTTCAAAGTGCTCCCTTTCCCTCCAACCCAAATTCACAAACAAAGCCTTAAGAAGTTTGAATATATGATATTTTGATAAGCTAATCAAAACACACATTTAGAGTTGTACTTATTAGAGATAAACTATTCCTAGACATACACCTACAGGGTAAATTTTGGATTGATTTAGCTCTTGACATGGTATCAAGGGTGCGCTTGGGTAAAAAGCTTAATTAAGCGCTTAATTATTAAGTATTTATCATATTAACATTTATGTTAAGCTATTTCTGTAGTCAAATGAGAAATATAGTTACTGTGGTAAAATTCAGTTTATGTTTTTATTATTCTTTGATTGTGCAACATGCTAGGCTAATTCTTAGTAGTCTTAGTCAACACAACTTCCTAGACATTGAATGTAATTATTGCAACATCATTATAAATAGAAGGTGTGATCTCACAAGAAACACATAAATTTACTCCTATTTTTCATGGTATTAGAGTAGCTTTTGATTATGTGACTTGTCTTTGTGCTTCACTACTGTTACCGGCGGCAGCACCACCTTTCAATCTTTTAATATTTTGCCACATAAAGTTGTCCATCATTGTCAACTCTGGCAGCCCTTCCGCTGTCTTCTCTGCATTTTCCAGCTGCGCCATAACCAACGTTTTTTCTAGAGTTTTGTGCTTATTTACACTGTTACTGTTGTGTCAAGACCAGCTGCACCTTTTCTAGTGCAACCCACTGCCTAAAACCACCACAGACCACTGCGCAATCCTCCAACGAGCACGACGATGCTTTTCCCGTCGCCAATAGCCACCACATGCGCCTCCACCTTCTCTGCGTGTGGGCCCCACCAACCGCTACAAAACCCGCGCATGCAGTTATCTTCGGATATCGTTTTCAAGCACCTACCACATCAGGAGCCCCTTTGCCACATTTTGAGGTGTTTACCATCTTTTTGGTTATTTTTCCGCAACCTTTCATCTTCCCTTCGCATAGATCGCCATGTCTGGCACTGTATCTATTGTTGATTTTTCTTGCACTTTTAGTTTCACTACTCTTCCACTCATTCCTTGCGAAAAATTGGTCGATTTTGCCAATTACACAGATTGGGCTGTTGCTGTGGGAACTTGGTATCAAGAACAAGGTACCATTTGCTCAGACAATCCTTTTATTCCCACCGACGATCAATTCGGTGGTAACTCTATTCCCACATATGAATCATATTAATGGTGCCTCTTATTCCCACCGACGATCAATCCGGTGGTGACTCTATTCCCACATATGAATCATATTATTGGCGCGTTTTATTCCCGCTGATGATCAATCCGGTGGTGACTTTTTACCCACACATGAATCATTAATGGTGCATTCTCTTCTCAAACAAGTCCAAGTGCTGTCAAACTTAGTTTCAATTCTCAAAGCATAGTAAGCCTTAGCATACTTTGATTGTGCAACATTTTAAACTAATTGTTAGTAGTCCTAGTCAACACAACTTCCTAGACATAGAGTGTAATTATCGCAACATCATTATAAATAGAAGGTGTGATCTCACAAGAAACACATAAATTTACTCATATTTTTCAAACTGCTTTCATATAAATTGTAAGTTGTTTTTATAAGTTACCTAGAAGATCTTATTGAAATAACCTGAAAACAATTTATATACATGTCATAACCAATATTTATTAGTTCTCCTAAACATTTACTTAACTGCTTGTCGCATAAGTAAAGCACAAATAAGGTATAAATAAACTCTTTCAATCACCCTAAATCTTCTATGGTCAGTTTGAGTGGTTTCTGTGCTTGTACAACACTTGTTGAGAACAAATTGCAAACAGAGTAAACACATAAGCTGCTTCTTGAGAAAAAACACCGAGACCTATTTGGTCCCTGAGAAATGAAAAGTACTGATTTGGTTCTCAAATATCTGTTAGAGTAATCCTTTTTAGGATATTTTAGTCCCCATCAAAGACTTTTTTGACTTACATTTAAATTTTTTGAGAATCAAAATGATACTTTTCTTTCTGAGGGATCAAATAGGTTTTCATATTTTTTCTGAGAGACAAGTATGGGTGTTCACTCTTGGAAATATAAACCATTCGTGACCTACACTTAATAACTTAAGCTATTGGGTTGGAGAGTCACGAAAATGGCTTTCACATAAAAGTCAAGTGTATTTCCTGATCTTGGCAAGACTAAACTAAAAAGATATGCTTATATTCATTCAGTTTTATAGAAACAAAAATAAATTTCATATCAAATCCACAAATATGCGGGTATTTTCCTGTTGAGAATCAGAGTAGATGTTGTGGAACCTATCAAAAAAATAAGAGTAGATGTAACGGAAGGATCTCAATCTCTAAAGCTTGGAAGGTTTTGTGTTTTAAAATTTTAATTTATTAGTTAGCCATGAATGAACTGAAAACAGTGGCAGTACTCTCTTGATAGTCTAAAACAAGTTTTAATGCAAAGGAAAACGAGGAATGAAAAAGTTGTATTTAATTCGGTCACATATCAGAGACTTCTTTAGACATGACACAAGCAGTAAAGCTCCAACAAATGGAGCCTTGTCAGTGTTGGACACTTGTGTCATACAGGACCTGGCACAAAATTCTTATATTACATTTCAAATATGTTGAGTACTTGGGTGTCTGTCCATGCTCTCTAGGATATTAGGACACTTCAAATCCTATAGGACTGAATTTTGTAGTGTCATAGTGTTCGTGATGGCTGTGTGTCCATTTCCATGTTAATGGACATGCTTTTTATCTGGGCATTCTTTCTACTGTGTTCCATATTGACTAGTCAATTTGTCAAATTCTGGATCCAGGCTGAATTTTGTGTTTTTTATAGCTATATTGACTGTTGAGAATAGAATAAATTCTGTGTTTTAAAAAATATTCTCTTCAACACTCAACCATTTCTTTAATATTTTCATCTAGTTGTATTATTAATTCTGAAAATTAATGTTATAAAAATTATAATTCATCTGCAGGTTTTGGAAACAACACATCATGTAGGAAGGATTTCTGTTTCAACACCTTCTAACATGCCATATAAAGAAATGGCTCTCCATTGTGAGGCCCTCCTCGCAGGAAAGCAACAGAAGATTTCAACATTCATGGGTGCCCATCCATTTCATGGCATTTCATTTAGGATTCCTGTTCCTCATTACAACCAGGGAAAGGAAGAACCCACAAATTCCAATGTTCAACAGAGTTTGCCTCCTTTGGTACTGCTTTACTTTCTGCAATTTTGAATTTGAAATAAATATTGCTCGCTTTGAGATCTCTTCATCTGTGATTTATTTTGGGCACTTCAAACTGTACTTTTTGAAGTAAAGATTTAATCATGAAATTTGAGGTTTAATTATTTGTTGGTCTCTGAACTATTTGAGAATTTCTAAATAGGTCATTGAACTAAAAGTGTGTAGTTAGGTCCTCAACTTGTCACTCTTTTACAATTGGGTTCTTGAATTTTAATTGGGTCCTAGAAATTTAAATAAATTGTAATCAAGTGACAAGTTCAGAGGCTCAGTTACAAACTATTTAAAAGTTCATTTAAATAATTTGTAATTAGGTCTCTGAACTAGTCACCTAATCATAAATTATTTATAAAGTTTAGGGACCTGATTAAATTTCAAGACCTTAAAATGATTGACAAGTTCAATGACGTAATTGCACACTTTTTTAGTTCAAAGACCTACTTAGAAATTTCTAAATAGTTCATGGACCAATGGAGTAATTAAGCCTAAATTTTACACTGACCTATTTCCTGGATGCCATTGTCATCTATTTTTGAAAAGCTGAAGTGATCTTGTTTCCTACAACAAACAACTTATTCCTTTTCCATTTGAATTGCAGAGTGGAAATCCATTCTTGGATTCAAATGTAGGATCTACTCCACCCAGCACATTGCCTGAGACTGGTCCAAGACTTTGTGCAACAGCATATCAGCATCAGGCCGCCTTCTTTCAACTACCAGCATCACGCCCATATGATAATTTCTTGAAGGCTGCTGGTTGTTGATTCATGATAGAAAGGATGGTATTTCTCATATAGTTAAGCTTCTTGATAAATATATACAAGATCTTTAAAAAAAAAGTTGCCCTAGCAGCTTTCTTGACCATGGATTGGCTACAATATTTATGGTTGGATCAGTGTGTTATTTAAGGGAAACAATTATCAATCAGATCGTTTGCTGAATAATGTCCCATATGCATTTATTTGCTTTCAGCAAGGAGGTGTATCTTTTATCAGCTTCCTTGCTTTTTTTCAGAGCTGTATTTATTTGGTGTGCATAGGTTACAGGTCATATAAATGTATACATCTTGTTCCTTTTTTTTTTTTTTTTTTCCTTTCTAATCTTCATTGTCCTTCAACTTCTCATTCCATTATTTGGGTGTGAGAATTTTGTAAGACAATACTTGTAGACATTCAAATCTGTGTATTTGTCGGTTGTGACCCCAAACTCATGTCAATGGAATTGACAGTTTCATAATCACTAATTGTGCAGATTTGATGATTTTTGTAATTATGTAATTATTCTCATAATTAATTAGTCCAACTGTAGATTAACCGTTATAGTAAGACTCATATTATTCTGTAACAACATTATTTAAAGGAGAATTCTCCAATGAAAATTACACATTTTACCAAGAAATTATGAGTTTAATATGGTATCAAACTAGGTTGTGATTCAAATCAGATTTCTCTGTTTTCTACTATCAAATCTTGAGTTCCTCGATTTTTTTTCTTCTTGAAATCATAGCTCCTTGTTGACGTCAATCATAGTTTCCTTGTTATTTCGGCTCTATTTTTTCTTGAAATCTTAGTTCCTTGTCGACGACAATCACAATTTTGCTGTTGTTTCTACATTCTCAGTTTTACAGTTAACATCTCCTGAGTTATCTTCATTTGTTTCCCTTAGCATCGTGTTCACCGACAAGCATGATATCCTTTTTGTGCGTCTTAATGGAAAAAACTACTCTACATGGGTGTTTCAGCTCCAGATTGTTGACAAAGGAAAAAAGCTTTAGAGTCATGTCAAACGATTATGCCCCTAAGAAGACGAAGAAGGATGCATATGTCAAATGGGAAGTCAAAGATGCACAAGTCATGGCATAGATCATAGGTTATGTTGATCCTAATATCGTTCTCAATCTCTTACCTTTCGCTACGACAACAAAGATGTGGAACTACTTGAAGAAAATATACAGCCAAGACAATGCTGCTCGGCGGTTCCTGCTTGAACATGAGATTGCAAATTTTCAACAGGAAAGTCTTTCTATTTCAAAGTTTTATTCTCATTTTATGAATCCTTGGGCTGAATACAGTAACATTGTCTATAAAGATTTGTCAAGTGAAGGGAAAATTATTGTGCAAAAAGTTCACAAGATTACCAAACGCGATCAATTTTTGATGAAATTGAGATATGGTTTTGAGGGACTAAGGTCCAATATCAGGAATCGAGCTACTGCCCCATCCTTGGATACTCTTCGTGAGGAACAATGTCTTTTCAATCAAACAACCATGGAACAACAAAAGGTCGTTTCTCTCCCTGTGGCATATGTGGTACAAGGCCGACCTTGTGGACGAGGCATGAGTGTTGCCCAATGTTTCTGTTGCAAAGGACATGTACATTTTGCTTCCAACGTTCCTAAAAAGTTATGTAATTACAGCAAATAGGACGGTCATATCATTAAAGAATGTCCAACCTGACCACCGAAGAAAACTGCAACAGCTTCACTGCATCTGTTGGTCTTTCTACAGCTTCGATTTATGTCAAACAGAATCCCCATTCCACCGTTCCAGCCTTAACCCCTGAAATGGTTCAAAAAATGATCATTTCAGCCTTTTCTACTTTGGGTTTTTCAGGTAATGTAACTTTCTCTGATTCTCTTTGGTATTTTGACTCAGGGGAATCTAATCATATGATCAACAATGTTGTTGCCCTTACCAATATTACAAGTTATTCTGGTAATGTCCAAATACAAATTGGTAATGGAAACAGTTTGCCTATTACATAAATTAGTGATATTTTTTCATCTCTCACCAATGATTATGTTGAAGAATAAAGAGAAACCAGGTTTTATTCTCTTTTATTTTATATTATTATGTTTATTTTTATTTTATAATTTTGTCATTATTACTCAGTATTATTATTGTAATTTCTTTTTTATATAAACAGCTTAGGGTCGTAGTAATAAAATATGAAAGTATTTTCTTTTACTTTCTTTATGGTAGCAAGAACTTTTGGTTAGGGTTCCACAACCTAGTGGGGTTTGGGGCTCTAAAACTAAAAGGGTTAAACCTCCGACCTTGTGACACTTTAACCAATTGAGCTAAAGGTCGACCCTACTTATTTTTTATCTACCTAATGGCAGTCTTTATGGGTAGCGGTGACAACAACGACGATGGTTTGGGTGAAAAATTAGAAGTAGTCAACATCGACAATGGTTTGGGTGACAAATCAGAAGTAGTCAACAACGCCGACAATATTGGTTTAGACAGTGGCAGCGGCCCAGGCGGCAGCAGTGGTGGTAAGAGTGGTTTTTCCAATTTTTTTGGCCATGAGGGAACTTCTCATGCCCTCAAGGTTGAAATCCAGAAACTGAATGGAAAAAATTATATCGAATGGTCCCAAACTGCAAGATTGATATTAGACGGTAAGGGAAAATATGGTTTCCTCACATGAGAGGTGCAAATGCCTATCACAACTAATCCGAATTACAAGTTTTGGAAATCTGAGAACTATGTTATTGTTGTTTGGTTGCTTAGTAATATGGAATCAATGATTAGAAAACCTTTTATGTTTTTGCTACTGCGAAGGAAGTTTGGGAGGCTGTCAAAGAAACATATTCTGACATTCAGAATTCTTCTCAAATTTTCAATCTCAAATCACGATTATGGCATGCCAAACAAGGAGATGTCACTACCTATTATAATGAGTTGATGACACTATGGCAAGAATTGGATCTCGGCAACGATGATCATTGGAAGTGTTGTGACGACAATGTTTTGTTTCTTAAGAGACAGAAGAACGATCGAGTATTCATGTTCTTGGTTGGACTTAATAAACGGCTTGATGAAGTCTGAGGCAGAATATTGGGAAAAATTCCATTGCCATCACTTCGGGAAGCGTTCTTAGAAGTTAGAAGAGAAGAGGCGAGACAATGTGTTATGATGGGTAAGTCACCTTTTGTAGTTGAGGTTGAAAGCTCTACCCTGGTCACTAAGAATGAAGACGGGAAGAGAGATAGCACGAAACCATGGTGCGAACATTGCAAACGTCCATGGAACACACGTGATACATGTTGGAAGCTGCATGGAAAACCTCTAAATTGGAAGAAAAAAAATGAGGAAACGAAGGTCATGCCCTCCAAGCTGGTACCTCTGATCAAGAGAAACAGTCTCCTTCAAGCCCATCTCCTTTCACCAAAGAACAATTAGATCAATTGTACAAACTCCTTGAGTCTCAAACTTCTTATTGTTCTATAGCTTAGAGAGGTAATTTTCCAAATACTGCTCTACTTAGTGTCACTCCCAGCCATACTTGGATTATCGATTCTGGTGCTACTGATCATATGACTGGAGAGTCGAGTATGTTTTCTTCTTATAGTCCTTGTGCAGGTAACCACAAAATTACAATTGCAGATGGCTCTCTTTCAGTCATTGCAAGGAAATGTTCTGTTATTCTGTCACCTGTGCTAACCTTAAAAGATATCTTACATGTTCCCAATTTATCATGTAATCTGTTATCCATTACTAAACTAACAAAGGATATAAATTGTCAAGCTAACTTCTTTCATTCTCATTGCACTTTTAAGGATTTGAGCACGGGGAAGATAATTGGCAATGCTAAGGAGAGTGGAGGACTCTATTATCTTGACAATCGACTCGACTTCAAAGACCAACAAAAAATGAGTACTTGCTTTGAATCTATTTTTGTTCTTTCTAATAATGATGATATTATGTTATGGCATTTACGGTTAGGACATCCTATTTTTTCGTATCTGAAACATTTGTTTCCTAAATTATTTTCTAAGAAAGACCCGTCTTTATTTCATTGTCAAACTTGTGAATTTGCTAAACATCATCATTCTTCTTTTTCTACACAACCATATAAACAATCAAAACCATTTGCAGTTATTTATAGTGATGTTTAGGGTCTTAATAGAATAAACACATTTTCTAATAAAAAAATGGTTTATAACTTTTATTGATGATCATACTAGAATTTGTTGGGTTTATCTATTGAAAGAAAAATCGAAAGTTGAACAGGTTGTCAAAAATTTCTTTAAAATGGTGCACACTCAATATCAAACAAATATTTAAGTCTTCAGAAGGGATAGTGGTAAAGAATATTTTAATATACTTTTGTCCGATTTTTTTCTTGCAAATGGGGTTGTTCATCAAAGTTCATGTGTTAATACACGCCAACAAAATAGAATTGCAGAGAGAAATAATAAACATCTTCTTGAGGTTGCTAAAGCTTTACTATTTGCAAATAAGGTTCCAAAATATTTGTGGGATGAAGTTGTTTTAACTGCATCATATTTAATTAATAGAATGCCATCTAAAGTTTTAGATTTCCATACCCCTCTTGATGTTTTTCGAAATTATTTTCCATTGACTAGTGTCTCTGCTGATTTGCCACTAAAAGTTTTTGATTGCACTGCTTTTGTTCGTGCACATAAACAACTTGACAAAATTGAGACACGAGCAATAAAATGTGTGGTTACTGGTTACTCTCCAACTCAGAAGGGATATCGGTGTTTTGAACCAAAATCAAAAAGAATTTTTTAACCATGGATGTTAGTTTTGTTGAAAATCAATCATTTTTTACTAACATTCATCTTTATGGGGGAAATTTTAAGGAAAATTTATCTTTTGCTTTTGAAAACATCATTACTTTAAGTGATATAGTGTTGTCACAAAATTCTGAGACTTATATTGACCCACCAAAAGAAAATGCCCAATGTAAGACCCATAATTTTAAAGTATACTTTATGTTTTTTAGGGTATTTTGGTATTGAACTCAGAGGCTTTTTAGCCAAAGTTATTAATATTTTGGAGTTTATATGACCAAAAAGATATTTTGATGCCGATTAGAATTACTCGTCGATGAATAAATTAAATTAGTTGCGGCGAATCTTTTACGAAGAATTTAATGTGTTATGGGTGAAACGGTAATTTAACAAATATCTAGATATTTTGAGATATTTGTTAAAAGTAATTAAAATATATATAAATATCTTTATGTATATATTTGTTTGGGGAGAAAAGAAAAGGATATAAAAAGGAAGGAAGGAAATAGAAAGAAAAGAAATAGAAAGGAAGGAAAAAGAAAGAAAGGAAAAGGGAAGGAAAGAAAGAAATCTAAATTCATCTTCTTCCTCTGTCGCGTGAACCCTTCTCCCTCCTTCCTCCATTTTTCGTTTTCTTTGCTTTCTTTAAGTTCGATAATTGAGACCCAAGGCTAGTGGGTTAGGGATTTCAAAACCGTCAAACGCAAACCTCCCCGTTTCATCTAGATCCAAGCTTCGTTTCGCGAAAAGATAGAAGGGAAAGTTGCTCACTACCACGCTACAGTGCTAGGGAACCAACTTTGGAGGCGACGTTGCGAGCGGAGATTTTACCGGATTTACTCGCGGTACCGTAATCGAACGTTAAAGCTAACGTGAAGGTAAGGGCTCCTTCCAAACTTCAAGTTTGCATTTAGGGACTTATCTGTGGTTGTGTGGAAAGGAATTTGTTAGGGTTGAAGTGTTGATTTGGGGGAAAATGAATCTAAGGCTTTATGGGTAAAATCTTAGAGTTAGGTTTTGGTTATATTGATGAATGTTTCGTGGAAAATGAATTTAAACTCATTTATGTATGATTTTGAGTAAATGAAACTTGTTGTGTTTGAGTGGTGGATTGTGTTGATTTGTGTTCGTCGTATTTGACGTGTTCTTAATTAATACTGATGAAATTTGATATGTGTATGGTTGGATTTTGTGGAGAAATGAATTGATGTGTTTTGGTATGAGTTGTGGATTGGATCTGATAATAGGTTTGAGTTGTTTTGTGTGGAATTTGAAAACCATTAGAGTTAAACGAGTATTAAGAATGGGGAATCTCTTAATATATCGGTTTGCTTAATGTTTGTTGTAAAAATCGTTTAAGTTAAATGAGTATTAAGAATGGGGAATCTCTTAATGTCTTGTTTACTTAATGTTTGTTTTGGAAAATCGTTTAAGTTAAATGAGTATTAAGAATGGGGAATCTCTTAATGTCTTGTTTACTTAATGTTGTTGTGGAAAATCGTTTAAGTTAAATGAGTATTAAGAATGGGAAATCTCTTAATGTCTTGTTTACTTAATGTTGTTTTAGAAAATCGTTTAAGTTAAATGAGTATTAAGAATGGGGAATCTCTTAATGTCTTGTTTACTTAATGTTGTTGTGGAAAATCGTTAGTTAAATGAGTATTAAGAATGGGGAATCTCTTAATGTCTTGTTTACTTAATGTTTGTTTTGGAAAATCGTTTAAGTTAAAAGAGTATTAAGAATGGGGAATCTCTTAATATTTATGTTTGCTTAATGTTTGTTGTGAAAATCGTTTAATTTAAATGAATATTAAAAATGGGGAATCTTTTAATATCTGCATTTGCTTAACGATTGTGGTGGATGGAGTCTGTGTATGCTCATGCATTTCATTTTGGTAAATTGTGCTGACCCGTGGTAGGTGGCACCTCGGTAAACAGTACTGACCCGTGATAGGTGGTACGTTTACGATTTACGTTTTGGTAAATCGTGTTGACCCGTGATAGGTGTCACCTCGGTAAATAGTACTTCGATCTGTGATAGGCGGTACGTTTACGATTTACGCTTTTTCTTTTAGTAAATTGTGATGACCCGTGATAGGTGGCACCTCAGTAATTTAGTACTTCGGCATGTGGTAGGCGGTACAATTATGATTTACGTCCCTTCAAGGAGGGTTTTGATTGGAATTCCGAGTACATGCATTTTGGCATATACGTATTGCATTAGGGTGCTTGGCACGTGAGTCATGTTTGATTTAATGTTACGATTACGTATGTAAACTCAAGTGGTTGTTGTGTTTGTGCCATAATTGCTAAGTGTGATTATTTTGAATTTGTGTGTAAGTGTTGATTGATTGCGAAACCTTTTCAAAACTTAAGTTGTCGTTGTGATTGTGCCACAATTTCTAAGTGTGATTGTTTGGATTTGTTTGTAAGTGTTGATTGATTTTGAAACCTTTTTAAAAGCTAAATTATGATGTTTTTGTTGTTTTGTGTGATTTTCTAATGTGTATTCGAATACAAGAAGGTTGTATTCGAATACAGATGTCCTGATTCTGCTACTAACTTATGAAACAACAGTGTAGTCGAATACAGAAGGCTTGTAGTCGAATACAGACATCCTGTTTTTGCTACTGACTTCTGAAACAGCCTTGTATTCGAATACAGAGATGTTGTATTCGAATATGACAGTGCAATTTTGTTTAAAACTTCATTTTTCAACTTTGTTTATGCATGTTTGGCATATGGAAACCCTTTCAAGGTGCATGCTAAGTTGAAAGGTTATTTTATGCATTGAAATCTAAATGCTATATGTTAATTGTTAATTTCGGTTGGTGACCCTTTACAATTATTGTGGAAATCTGGGCTTTGCCCTCAGATGAGAACCAAGATCTTCCCACCGGCTAGTACTCTGTGGATAGGAAGGTAGTTGGATATACCTGACTGAAGTTGTGTCAGGAGAATCTTGCGGGGAACGTGGAGATCACCCGGGTTATATAGTTTTTTTTGTAGTATGATCAGATTAGACGGTTGTATAGGGACTAGAGGTCTTTCTTTTGTGGATGTATTTACTGTATGTTGGAAGATTGTACCTATACCAATATTGTCAGCTTTACTATTAAATTTGATGGGTCCATGTACCACCTTTTGAGGTGACGTGGGGAGAGTTAAAATTCTTGGTGCAGTGGTTTTGTACAAGTCTGCCGAGAATACCACAGGGGTATGAGCTATGTCTAATAGGCCTCATAACCCTGGTGTATTTTGATGTTTGAATACTTTGAATTTTTATTTCAAAAACCATTTCGCTGCTTGTAAATATTTGTTGACTTTGACGTAATGTTACGACTTAAATATTTATCCAAAAGTATTTCCTTCTTTATTTCTTTGTTTTCAAGAATTTGTTTTGAAAAAAAAAATACACTCGCGCTGTTAAAAATCGGAGTGTTACAATGATTTTATACATATTTATTGGGATTTAGTAATAAATATAAATTATTTATGTTAAGTTTAATTAGTTTATCATTTTGACTATTCTATAAAGATGGTAGTATTTTTATGTGATTATTTTTTAAAATAGTATAGTAATAATTGTAGTTAATATTGTGAATATGAGAGTTTTTGTTATTAATGTATTTTAAAATAGTAATTACTTAAATTACTTTTTATAAATATTAGTTTTGAAATATTGGTCAAACATTAGTATTGAAATTGTGTTAAAAAAATTAGTTTTGGTAATTGTTGGTTTTATTCAATAATAATAATAATAATAACAATAATATTTTCCCCTTTCTATTCCTCATTTAGGCCCAACACTAAGAAAAGAATACTGAAATCCTAGCCACCACTACTACAAACCCTATTTCACAAACCCTTCATAAATAAAGTTCTGTAAACAGAAAAGAATACTGAAACCCTAGCCGTCATTACCTTCACACCTCCTTTTCCTTGTGTATTCAAAGTTTGGAACTTCGTTCCTTGTGAACAACTTGTGTGGGCTTAAAGCGTGTACTAGGAAGAAAATCGGCCAAGGTAAGGACTTTTCCCCACACAATTTATAGTTAGGTCGTGGGTTGAATGACATGAAATAAATAATCGTGATTACTTATAATTTGAAAGTAAAAAAAAATATAGACTAATGGATTAAAATAATAAAAACCCCAATTTTTGTTGAGATTGAATTGTAATATATGACTTCTATGTAGTAAAGTATGAAATTTTATACTATATGTGATAAAATTTTAGTTTTATGATGAATATGAAATAAAGTTTGAATTTGTACCTTATATATGATAAAGTTTTAATTTTTATTATGTATATGAGTTGGTGTGTGAATTTTCTTGTTATATATGTTAAAGTGTAAATTTTTAGGGCTTATATGATATAAAGTTTCTATTTTTATGTGTATGTGGTAAAAGTCATAATTTTGTGATTATTTGTATATGAATATGTGATACTCACGATATGGGTGTGCGTGTGCTTCTTAATGATATGTGAATAAGGTGATGATTTTATAAAGTGATTTTGAATGCATATGACATGATTCTTAGTGGGTTGTGTGGGAATATTTATATTTGATAATATATCTTCATGGCATGGCATACGCATTTTCGTGGGAGTTGCTTTAGTGGCCGGTTTATTTTCCTCATTGGTATGGGTGATCATTTTGTGTGGATGTTGCCTTAGTGGCATGTTTATTTTCAACATTGGTATGAGTGATTTTCTGTGTGAAAGTTGCCTTAGTGGAAGGTTTATATGTGGATCATGTAGTTATTAGGAGCATGTATAGCATTGCACAGTCATGTGATTGTTTGGTTGTGGTTAATGTGTATTTAATGTGATAATAATTTCTCTTAAATGATTTGATGTTATAATGAGATATTGATTATGTGTTGATTATTTGAGTATTTATTATGCATATGTTTTGATATACGATTTGTTGGGTTGTACATTTTTTCTTTTAAATTGGAAGTTTTTACGTTTATATGTTTTGTGTTATTCTTCTATATGTCTTGCATTGGTTTGATGTGGACGATGGAAAAAACTGACCCTTACAACAACATTATAGGTACTAATGAGTACAAAGAGATTCAAAAGTAGTAAATGAGTATTGACGTGTGGCGAACGTGGAGTAAACATGGGTTTTTCTTTCAAGAAGATTTTGTAATAATGGAATTGTCCAATATTTTTTAAGTTCTGTTAATCTTTTGTCACAAACTTTTAAAGTGCACTCGAATTCTAGAAATATGGAAGTGGTTTACCTTCCGTTAAGAATAATTGTCTTCATATTATTTTAATTTTGAATAAATATTTTCTTGATGATATTAAATAATGTGATTGTTACTAATTATGTGAACTGAATAAATGGTAAGTATTCAAAAAAAAAAAAAAAGATTCATAAACTTTTTCTAAGAAATAAGTATTTTTTAAGTAACGTTTTGGATTAAAAAATCTGAGGCGTTACACAATCCAACAATTGTTGCATTCCACTTTCCACATGAAAGATTTTGGCAGCTCACTTACTTCTTGGGCTTAGAAGTATACTTCCAACCAAAAGGCATATTTGTTACTCAACACAAATATATTCAAGATTTAATTCATCTAGTCGATCTTACCAACACTACTGCTATTGAAACTCCCATGGAAGTTAATGTCAAGTTAAGACGAGATGAAGGTGAACTCCTTATAGATCCCACATTATATTAGAAGTTGGTTAGCAGTCTTAACTATCTTATCATTACAAGATCCGATATCTCTTTTGTTGTCCATACAGTCAATAGATTCATGCAAAATCCTAGATATTTGCATCTTTCAGCTGTACATTGAATCATCAAATACCTATTGGGTACACCTAGTCACAGTCTCTTATTTCGTAATGGTTCAACAATACAACTTCAAGCATACAATGATGCTGATTGGGATGGCTGCTCAAACACAAGAAAATCTACCACCAGTTGGTGCATGTTTTTAGGTGATGCCCCTATCTCTTGGAAGTGCAAGAAACAAGATTCAGTATCTAAATAATCTACTAAAGCAGAATACTGGTCCATGTCTGCAGCATGCTCAAAAATTATTTGGTTGCGCGACCTTCTTTCGGAACTTGATTTTTCACAAACAAAACCAACTCCATTGCATGCTGATAATACAAGTGTCATACAAATTACAGCAAATCCAATATACCATGAAAGAACGAAGCACATAGAAGTCGATTGTCATTCAATTATTGAAGCCTATGACCGCAAAGTTATTACTCTGCCTCATATCTCAACATCGATTCAGTTGGTTGATGTCCTCACCAAATCATTGACACGTCAATGACATAATTTTCTAATTAACAAATTGATGCTTATAGACTCACAAACATCAATTTGAGGCGGGATGTCAATGGAATTGGCAATTTCATAATCAAAAATTGTGCATATTTGATGATATTTATAATTATGTAATTATCCTAATAATTAATTAGTCTAGCAGTAGATTAACCGTTATAGTAAGACTCATCATTCTGTAACAATATTATTTAAGGAAAAATTCTCCAATGAAAATGACAAATTTTACCAATAAGAAATTTTGAGTTTAACAACTCAGTCATTCTATGAATCAGTTTTGCATCTAGAAGGTTGAAGGATTGGGAGGATACCATGGTATAAGAGTGTTGCTCTGATTTATATATCTCATTAAAGAATGCATAACTTTAAATACACAACTTGGATATAGTACAATTAATTCAGTAAATTATTGAAATTCAGCATAAGGGGTCCATTTTATGAGTTGTGAACTCGAATGGTAGAGTGAATCAACCTACTTGTGTTAAGGAATGTTAAACCATTCTCTAGTAACTGTTTTTAAGAACTCTTGGTGTTTCAAATCCTTTAATGATACTTGCAAAGTCATTGTTACATTTATACCTCAGAAATAATCAAAATCATATCATATTTTAGTGACACGTTAAATAATTTTATCACTTGAGTCTGCAGTAAGGTGTGCTTTTTTTTGTTTTTGGTCATAAATGGATTTAGGTAAACATCAAGTTTATTTAATAAATGTTTAAATATTTAATTCATTTACGTAAGTTTACATTTTTTTATTTTTATTTTTGTTTATGTAATTTTTTTTTCAATTTAAACCCTATAAATATTTAGTTTTAAAATCATCTATATCGTTAGTTGCTAATAAAAAAATCTTAACGGAGTAGTGACGTGACAGTTTGATGTAAAAGATGAATAAATTAAATAATTAAAAAATAAAATTAAGTAATTAAATTGATTAAAAAAGAAATGAAATAAAGTTAAAAGTAATATGTTTTAGTCCCTCCATACATTACCAATAATAAATTGACAACCATAAGGGATCTACAAACAAAAACAAAAAATTAAACATTAAATTTAGTAAATGTAAAATATAAATACAAAGAATAAATACAAAGATAACATATTTAAGAAAAATTACTCACATCTCAATGAGAACATCGTCATTTAGGATTTTCATCAATGTTAAAGATGAATATATGCATTGCTTTTCTACACCCACATTCAGATAATTGAAAACGAGTTGAGTTTGTTGCAAATGAAGATGATGTCATGGTTGAACAAAAAAGAAATAGATAAAGATTCAAAGATGATGATAGTGATCAGAGTAACGATGATGCGAAAAGGAAGAGGGCAGCCTCATCCCAAACTTGATGTTGTTAAGTTTTTTTATCAGCAACTAATGGTAAGAATTATTTTAAAACTAAATTGAATTTATAGGATTTAAATTAGGAAGAAAAAATTACATAAACAAAAATAAAAAAGACTCAAACTTATAAGAGCAGATCAAATATTTAAGCCTTTAATAAATTTTTAATTCTTTCTTGTTGGAACATATGTATGTAATAGTGTGAATTTAAAAATGTGTTGAAGTCCCACATTGGAAAGAAATATTTTTTGTAAATTTAATTGGAAAGAAACTTGTTTTTTAAAATTCAAGTCCCACATTGGTAAGAATATTTTTTGAAATCCCACTTTGAAAAACTATCATATTTTGTGTAGTTTCAATTCTATACATACTAAAGTCCCACATTGTTTAGAAAACGTATGTGACTTTGCTTCCATCACTATATAATGAGTTTCAAGCTATTGTGAAAAGTACACCAAAGTTGGATGCTTTTTTCAACTTTCTCTTTTCTCCCACTTCTCCCCTTTCTTTTTGTCCCTTCGGTTTTAGAGCGGTCATTATGTTGCAGTCCCTTTGGTTTTTAGAGCGGTTATTGTGCCGCAGTCCCTTCGGTTTTAGAGCGGTTATTATGCCGCAGTCCCTTCGGTTTTAAAGCGGTTATTATGCCGCAGTCCCTTCGGTTTTAAAGCGGTTATTATGCCGCAGTCCCTTCGATTTTAGAGCGGTTATTATGCCGTAGTCCCTTCGGTTTTAAAGCGGTTGTTATGCCTTAATTCTTTCGGTTTTTTGAGCGGTTGTTATGTCGTAGTTCTTTTGTTTTTAGAGCGGTTGCTATGCCGTAATCACTTTGTTTTTAGAGCGGTTATTATGCCGTAGTCCATTCATTTTTGTCTTTTTGAGCGGTTATTATGCCGTAGTTATGAATGGTCATAGTACCATATTGAGAGTGACTTTAATTGTCATATTGAGAGTGGCTTAAACTGCCATATTGAGGGTGTAATTCTAGAACGGTTTTCTACGGTGCAGTGGAACTCCGATACAGTGAATCTGAGCTGTTTTATCCTGGGGACTTCGTGGTTGATAGTCTGCCTTGCACAATTTGGGCAGTGCCGCGAAACGTCTTAAAGAGAGCGACCTAGTCCGCGACTCAACCCAGTAATATCTTCGGTGGCATAAATTGTGATTTTTAAATAGTTTTTGAAACTCAAAATCCAACAATTTTAAGACGTTCCGTTCTGCGATGTCAACCGAAGAGATTATTGGATTTGGTTATGTTGCCTCTCATTTCGATAAACTGTTTCAGTTTGAAGCAAATAGAAAAGGATAAAACAGTTGGAGAATTAACCCATGGGAGAATAATGATAAGAATTATATTCTTAATCGACTTGCTAATGATCTGTATAACTATTACAGTTCCAGCAATAATGCGAGATATGTTTGAGATACTCTAAGTAAGTTGTGATTGCTACCTAGAGTATCAGAGAGTATCAGATGTCTGATACATGGAGGCTGACAGATCCGTGGAGGCACATGGAGGCTGATAGATTCATGGACGTGGAGGCACACTCCCGTAGAATTCAGAAGATGATTCATGAGATAAGCTATTAAGGTACGTCATTCATGGCATATTTAAATTAAACATTGAAATTTAATATGTCTCTTTTGTTTGAATGTTGAAATCAATAAAATGTCTGTTTATGCTTACATGTTGTGTGATTTTAATTTTGACATGCTAGACTATGTGATGTGAACACATCTGATTTCAAAATTAAGTAACTTAGTTTTAATTCTAAAGTTATTGTTAAATGATTTTGGAAAATGTGAATTTTTATAGTCAAGCTAAAATAACAAAGAGTTCACATAAATATGTAGTTAGAGAATCTAAGTCTTTAGATGTATTACACTTTGACATATGTGAACTTGATGAGACGTTACCAAGAAATGAAAAATAAAAGTGAAACGCTTGACATGTTAAGGATCTTTACAGCTGAAATTGAAAATCAATTTAGTATAAAGATTAAGAGATTCCAAGTATGATTTAGTTTATTAAATGAGTTTTGTAAATTGTTTGGAATTATACATGGAATAACTACACCATAATTACTTGAAGTGAATGGTAAAGTTGAAAAGAAAAAAGAATAGAACTTTTAATGAACTAGTTGTTGCTAGTATGTTTAACTCTAGTACTACGTCTCATTGGTGTGAAAAGTATATTGTTTAGTTGGTATGTTTTGAATAGAGTTCTTAAATCTAAAAAACAAAACATCTCCTTATGAGATAGTGAAGAAAAGACAATTAAACTTGTCTTATTTTCAAACATGGGGTGGTCTGGCTTATGTCAGAATCCCGATCCCGAGCGAGTTAAATTCGCCAGTAGAGCCTATGAATGAGAATTCATTGGGTATGCGGTAAAGAACAAAGCGTATAGGTTTTATGACCTAAACGCAAAAGTGATCATAAAGTCAAATGAAGTTGACTTCTATGAAAATAAATCCCCTTTTAAATCGAGAAATAGTGGGGGCAGCGAACTTAATCAAGTTCATGTGACAAGAAGCATTGAAAGCAACAAACAAGACGAAACAGAAACTCGAAGGAGTAAGAGAGTAAGAGTTGCTATAGATTATGGACCAACATATATGGCTTATAATCTAGAAGAGGATCCTGCAAATTTTAAAGAAGCTCTGTAATCATTGGATGCAGATCTATGGCAAGAAGCTATAAACGATGAAATGGATTCTCTAGAGTCTAACCGAACCTGACATTTAGTATACTTGCCTCTTGGTTGCAAACCAATAGTTTGTAAATGGATTTTGGAAAAGAAACTAAAACCCGATGGATTTGTTGATAAATACAAGGCACACCTTGTAGCCAACGGTTTTAGACAAAGAGAAAATATATATATTCGACATTTTTCCACCGTTCACTAGAATGACATCCATTTGAATACTTACATCACTAACAACTATTCTTAACTTGGTGACACACCAAATGGATGTTAAAACAGCTTTTTTAAAAGGTGATTCGGAAGAAGAAATCCATTATGGAGCAACCTAAAGGTTTTGTAATTCAAGGACAAGAATACAGGGTATGTATGTTAGATAAATCCATGTATGGTCTTAAATAAGCTCCAAAGAAATGGCATGAAAAGTTTGATAACTTTATTATATCGAATGAGTTTAAAGTGAATGAAAGTGACAAATGTAATTATTACAAATTTGAAAATGGCATTTGCACTATCATATGTCTCTATGTAGACGAGATACTCATACTTGATTCAAACATTTATGCTGTAAATATATTGAAATCATTGTTGTGTGACAACTTTGATATGAAAGACCTCGGAGAAGCAAATGTAATCCTTGGAATCAAGATTACTAGGTCAGAAAAGGGAATTTCTTTGGATCAATCTCACTATATTGAAAAGATCCTAAAGAAATATGACTACTTTGACTGTAAACCTGCTTGCGCACTATATGATCCCAGTGTAAAACTTTTCAAGAACTCTGGTGAAGGTGTTAGACAAACTGAATATGCGAGCATCATT
This sequence comes from Cicer arietinum, assembly GCF_000331145.2. NCBI lineage: Eukaryota > Viridiplantae > Streptophyta > Magnoliopsida > Fabales > Fabaceae > Cicer > Cicer arietinum. The sequence goes on along the minus strand of NC_021165.2, from coordinate 54,719,763 downwards.
GGCAGCCTCAGGCAGGTATGCCACTGATTGTACTAGACCCGACATTGCATATGTCGTGGGATTGTTGTGCAGGTTTACTAGTAGACCTAGTATGGAGCATTGGCACGCTATCGATAGAGTCATGAGATACCTTAAAAGGACCATGAGTCTCGAATTACACTATCAAAGATTTCCTGTCGTCCTTGAAGGATACAGTGATGCTGATTGGAACACCCTATCAGATGACTCCAAGGCTACTAGTGGCTATGTTTTCAGCATAGCCGGTGGTGTTGTATCATGGAAATCGAAGAAACAGACAATATTGGCTCAGTCCACCATGGAGTCTGAAATGATAGCACTAGCTAATGCTAGTGAAGAAGCAAGCTGGTTGAGATGCTTGCTAGCAGAAATCCCTTTATGGGATAAGCCGTTACCAGCTGTGTTGATCCACTGCGATAGTACCGCGGCTATTGCAAAAATTGAGAATCGTTATTATAACGGTAAGAGACGACAAATACGTCGTAAGCACAGCACTGTTAGAGAATTACTTTCGAAAGGAGCTGTTATTGTGGATCATGTACGCACTGATGAAAATTTAGCTGATCCTTTGACGAAAGGATTAGCTAGAGAGAAAGTCCAAAATACATCCAAAAGGATGGGACTAATGCCTATAGATAAATGAGTCACTTATGATGGTAACCCGACCTAAAAGACTGGAGATCCCAAGAATTAGGTTCAATGGGTAATAACAAGTCATAGTGATATGAGATGAACATGCTAAGTTTAAAATGAGAAGCATGATTCCTGAAGCGAAAAAGGATGAGATAATAGAAACTCTTAATGAGATCTATACTCTATGTGGAGTGGGGTACTTAGCTACAGGAGTACTCTTGATAGACTCACCTACGTGAATGTGGAAGTGGGGGCCGCTTCCTATGGAATTTCGAGGCAGAATTCCTAGAGCGTTCACTAGACTGGGATACACGTGCAGGGCCCTAAATGCACGGGCTTTTTAGAATACACCTAATGAAAAGGTTGTGTGTGGGTTTGATGTCAGAGATAGAGTTCAAAACTACGGTTACTCTTGTTGAATCTGAATCCTACTCGCTATGCAAAGGTTCAAGTCGAAAGACACCTTTGTTTATGCACAATCTTATTGAAGCGTCTGACGCTATTCTAGAATCCATTTTTAAATTCAAGTGGGGGATTGTTGGAAATGATGAAACATAATTGGCATTGATGATGGCTTTAATGTGTGAATTGAAAAATGAGAAGTCCCACATTGGAGGGAACACACTCATTTATGACATTTATAAGGAGTTAGTTTCACAATTGGGTTGGGCCCCAAGGGGCACCGCAATTTTGTGAAGGAGGGAGAACGCAAGCAAACGGACCACCACACGCGCGCGCGCCGCCGCCGCCCGTCCGACCGGCTCGGCTCGGCCCGGCTTGGTTTGAAGTTTTTTTAAAACATATGAAAATTAATTATTTATTTAATTAATTAATTGCTTGCGAT
>NC_021165.2:54700411-54717294 GCF_000331145.2 Cicer arietinum | reverse complement strand
TCACACATATTTGTCATTCTTACACTCTCAAAATAATTTTCTGAGTCGTAAATTCTAATATCTATCGGTGTTGAATTCATTACTGCCTCGTGAGCTATTTCTCGTGCAAATTTAGAGGTGTTAAGAAAGAAAGCGCCTAAGGTAAGGGCTTTTCCCCATGCAATGTTAGGCTAGATATTAAATTAATAGTTTGTAAGATATTGATATAAAACTTGTTGTCTTAAAAGAAAAATATTGATTTTTAATTGCCTTAAAGAATTTAACTATAATATTTTATTTTTATGAGTAATATGTTTGCTTTGATAAACTTAATTATAAATTTCGATTTTTATTATTATAACATGAGTAATATGTTTGATGTCATATATTTGATGTAAAGTTATTATTTGTGTGTTGTTTATGTGTACTTAATTATAAAGCTATGATTTTTATTATGATCTCATGAGTAATATTTTTTTAGGATGTCTTTAATTTAAAGTTTCGATTTTTGTGCTATTTCATTTCAAAGTTTTGATTTTTAAGAAATCTATATGAGTCTTGGGGGAATTGGTGTAAAGTTTTAATTTTAATTATGATAACATGATTAAGTTGATTTTTGTGATGTGTTTAGCGGCAAACCTTGATTTGTGTTTTAATAATATTATTTTTGTGGTTGCCTAAGTGGCTTGTGGTTTGTGTTTTGAATATTTTATCTATGTGGTTGTCTAAGTGGTTTGGTTGGTGGTTTGTATTTTAAATATTTTTATCTTTGTGGTTGCCAAAGTGGTTGGTGATTTGCATTTTAAATATTGTTATCTTTGTGGTTGCCTAAGTGGCTTGTGGTTTGTGTTTTGAATATTTTATCTATGTGGTTGTCTAAGTGGTTTGGTTGGTGGTTTGTATTTTAAATATTTTTATCTTTGTGGTTGCCAAAGTGGTTGGTGATTTGCATTTTAAATATTGTTATCTTTGTGGTTGCCTAAGTGGCTGGTGATTTGTGTTTTAAATATTGTTATCTTTGTGGTTGCCTAAGTGGCTGTTGATTTGTGTTTTAAATATTGTTATCTTTGTGGTTGCCTAAGTGGCTGTTGATTTGTGTTTTAAATATTGTTATCTTTGTGGTTGCCTAAGTGGCTGGTGATTTGTGTTTTAAATATTGTTATCTTTGTGGTTGCCTAAGTGGCTTGTGGTTTATGTGATTATCTAATTGGGTGGTGATATGTATCTTTGAGCATCATTATCATTTCATGACATATCATATGCATCTTTGTGGACGCCTGTGTGGCTGGTTTAATTTTCCCCATTGGTATGGGTGACTTCTGTGTGGACGCCTGTGTGGCTGGTTATATCCGGATCATATATGTTTAGGAGCATGGATAACTTGCATACATTTTAATTTTATTTTATTTTGATCTAATTATTTGCTCTACGGTTGCTACTTGATAAAGAATCAATTTTTTTTAAATCTTTTATTACGAAAAGATTTTATATTCATATTTTATGGTTGTTAATTTATTATTTGGTTTAATTTTGTTGTGGGATGAACTGACCCCTTACACCAACATTTAGGTACTAATGATTTCAAAGAGTTGCATGAATGACGTTTGATTGGTGCACGCACGTGGGAAAATTATATTTTACTTAAAAATAATATTTTGTATTACTAAATTTTTGCGGCACATTGTAAAGTTATTTACTCTTCATCATTAACTTTTAATAGAAATGCAGACGTGATATTTCATTAGCTAGAAAAAAATTGAATGTCATTAATTTCAGTCAACATTGTTTCTTTTGAATTTCACTTAAAGAGAATTTATTTTATTTTGGACCATAAATGAATATTGATCTAATAATTGGAATATTAATTTTGCAAATGAATAAATAAATAATATTTTAGTAAATTACATTACGTTCTTTTAATGAGAAAAAAAAAATTAATTAGTTATTTCTAAAAGAAAATAAACATTTTTCAGTAATATTCGTATAAAAAATTTGGGGCGTTACAGTAGTTCTTTTGTTTTTAGAGCGGTTGCTATGCCGTAATCACTTTGTTTTTAGAGCGGTTATTATGCCGTAGTCCATTCATTTTTGTCTTTTTGAGCGGTTATTATGCCGTAGTTATGAATGGTCATAGTACCATATTGAGAGTGACTTTAATTGTCATATTGAGAGTGGCTTAAACTGCCATATTGAGGGTGTTGTAATTCTACGGTTTTCTATGGTGCAGTGGAACTCCGATACAGTGAATCTGGGCTGTTTTATCCTGGGGACTTCGTGGTTGATAGTCTGCCTTGCACAATTTGGCAGTGCCGCGAAACGTCTTAAAGAGAGCGACCTAGTCCGCGATTCAACCCAGTAATATCTTCGGTGGCATAAATTGTGATTTTTAAATAGTTTTTGAAACTCAAAATCCAACATTTCTAAAACATCATTCATTAAAATATATACTTATTTTTTATAAATAATTAAAAATATGATTGTAATAACTATACCTAATAAACAACTCGATAAAAAGAAACTCATTTGCAATTTAGATTTTGATCTTCAAATTCAATATCAATATCCAAAGTGCCATATTTTTTATTTTCCTCAAAGGAAAAAAAACTAAAGAAACAAAGAAGCATGATTAATTAACAATTCATTCAGGTGTTTCATACTCATTAGAAGGTGACATTTTACGCAACCAAAAATATACTAACTACTGTAAAGAATGTTAAAAGTTTTTGTTAAAATATAATACTAGTATGAAAAAGAAAAAAAAAACACCTATCGTTTAAACTTCAAAGTTTTTTCTTATTTATACTCTAAATTAACTCTTCAACGTGATCGGATATTTTAATGGAAAAAAGATGGGAAGTGAAGCAAATATATGTTTAGTATAAAAGGAGGAAGTAAAGAAAGAAATATACATTTTGAATGCTTGTGTTTTATTTGAGGGAAGAATAAATTTTTTAAATTACTTTTAAATTAATTTGGTCATTTTTCAAATCTTACATTTTGGAGAGAGATCATAAGAATTTTTTTTTTCATAAAAATTAAATCAAATACATTTTAAATAAAATATGTCTTCCACCGACTTCCTCTCTATCTACCTCAAACCAAATATAAATATAATTTACAAAAATTAAATTTATTTTTCATTAAAATAAAATAAAAATCAATAATCACTTCAAAATTTAAATAAGATGTAAATAAATGTAACTATGTAGATAAATGAAACTAACTGCCACCAGTAAAGTAAAATAGTAATAATAAGAATAGTCCTATTTTTTTATTTTTTTTTTTTTGTTTTAGTAAAATAAAATATTATTATTATTTATTTATTATTATTAACGTTTAAAGTAGTATAAATTATTCTTTTTACATCAAACAATAAGTTTGGTTTGACTTTGACTTTATAATTTAGTAGATGGGATTAAAATTTTCTTAAAAAAATTATAAAATGTATTAAAATTATTTTAATTAATAATAATATATCTCTTCTTTATACTTATAATAAATATTGAATGATAATATTTTTAATTACTATTTGAATTAGAGTTATTTTAATTAATATTAAATTTAGAATGATAAGTTTTTAGTTGATAGATATAATTAATAAGATAAAACATAGTTTTAAAAAAGTAAAAAAAAATTCTCATAAAAATAAAAAAGTAAAAATAAATAAAATTTAAGTGTCATTCTAGCTCACCATTAATTATGTCTTTCTAATTAGAAATATTATAATTAAAAAATTTTCATTCTAGCTCACCATTAATTATGTCTTTCTAATTTTCCCTTCATTAATTATATATAAAACATATTTTTATTACAAATGTTTATTAATCAAAGACGTTATTAAAAAATACATGTAAAAATAAATAATGTTAATTTACTAAAACTAGACGTCTAGTTTTAGAAAGACGTCTAGTTTAACTTTTACAATAATAAAATAGTTTTAGAAAGACATCTAAGTTAATTATCGAGTGTTGATTTTTTCAATCATATAAGACGTCTAGGTTAATTTTCCCTTCATTAATATTATTTTTTTTTTTTATTAACCAAAGACGTTATAAAAAAATACATGTAAAAATAAATAAGGTTAATTTACAAAAGAATATTATTTACTAAAACAAAATAAATAAGTTTAATTTTCTAAAACAGTAAAATACACTACCTACACTAATTATTTTCAGTGGGAACGTTAAACCACCGTTAATTTGGACAGGAGGGATTAAAAAGAGAGGGAGTATAGTAATAAATAATCCTTCCTTCGCTTTGTAATTTCATTTCACTCTTTCTCTCTCTTCTCTCTCTTCTCTCTCTCTCTCTAGAACTAGAATCTTCTTCAATCGAGACACCAACAAAAATCGATCTGGTCAACGTAAGAGTCTTCCACTATTTTACATTATCATCTAACCAATTTTCTTTCTCTCATTTGATTCTTTCTATGCAATAAAATTTCACAGCATGCAAGAAGTTCAAGAACCTCAACCCCAATCAACACTCGGTAATTAAAAATAATAATATTCTTTTGTTTCAATTTCTTATATGATTGAGAAAATCACTATCTTTTTTGTGTTGGTATTGTTGATGATTGTAGGTCAAGAAAATGTAGATGAAGTGGTTGATGAAAGTTCTGCAAATGGTAAAGGGGAAACACCAGAGGAATTAGTGAGTAGACCTCCAAAAGTTGATTCTGAAGTTGAGGTTCTTCATGAGAAGGTCACTAAGCAAATAGTTAAGGAAGGTCATGGCAAAAAACCTTCCAAGTATTCAACATGCTTCAGTAAGTACCTTTTTTAATCGTGATTTGACTATGCCATGCTTGTAATTAGTGTGAAAAAACTATGCAGTTCATTTCGTGGTATATGTTTCTTGCTAGTAGATAAATGGTCTAGAGTTGTAGAATGTCGATACGCAATTGTGTATATCTTAAATCATTTGAACTTGTTTGTGATAAAGGGATATAAGGTTAGTTTGGTGGGTGAGATGGGAGAGTTAGGGAGTGGAGTGGTAAAGGAGGTCGTAGGTTCGATCTCCATTCTCAGCAAAATAATAACAATATTAACAATACTAATTTCTAACATTGGTAAGTTGCAAAAAAAAAAATTTGAACTTGCTTGTGGAAATGAAAGGGATATATACTAAAGTAAACAGTATCATATCAAGTGATATCAGATTATTATTGTTTTTTTTTTTAATTTGGAATGGCATTCATCGTATCTTTCTGTGTATAGCAACTTCAGCTATAATATAAGCAATGAGTGAATCATCATTTTAGTTTGAAATCATAGGCGTTGAGCAATTTGGTACTAAATTTAACGAAGATTCAAAATGATTCATGAAATTGAAAATCTTTTGATCACATTAGTCCTTTTGGTAGTTCAATTTAGTGCTTGAAGTTGTTTCAAAGGATTTTCAATTTGAAGGATATTTTGGAATTCTGTTAATTTTAGGGATCGAAATATCTGATCCCTACCATATATGGCAATGTTTTGGTATGAACGTGTAAAATGTTAGGACATCTAGTTTTCTTTTACCATAAGGAAATCTTATTTTCTTTAGACTGATAGGAGGAAAGTTTTAGAAGGAGCAAAATTGATCAAACATTAGTTCTTAATATCTAGTCTTGTACTCTTTTTTATTTGTATAGCCTTTTTCTTTTTTTTTTTTGGTTGGATTGAAGTCACGATTTTGACCTGGATGGTTTATGGTGGCAGTCCATTATAGGGCATGGGCTGAGGGCACGGAGCACAAATTTGAAGATACATGGCAGGAGCAACGACCAAGTGAGATGATATTAGGAAAAGGTATGGTGGAAGTTCAAACTATTGGATTTGTGGATTTTCTTTTACGAGGATTCTTATATCTATTCTCGAAATCGTTTATTTTCCTATTTATATATTGGTAATAGAACACAATGTCAAGTTATAGTGTTCATCTCCTGTAAATGTTAGTCTTGGACCCTTCCCAATGAGTTTTGTCAAATGAAAGGGTGATTTGTACAAGTTTGAAGAAACGAATTTTGTTCAATATTTTGTCTTCCATTATTTTCAATTACTACGTATGCATTGCTAACTTTCTGCTATTTTGACGTCCAAGCATAGTGTGACCAACATCTACTATGTTAGACTAAAATGCTTCCCCTCCCCCATATTTGTTTTCTATGTGTGTTGCTTTACCGAACTTGTTATTTGCTTTTGATGGATTTCGCTGAAACAGAGAAGAAAGAAATGACTGGCTTGGGCATTGGGGTTACAAGCATGAAAGCTGGGGAGCGAGCCTTGCTGCGTGTGAGCTGGGAACTAGGATATGGAAAAGAAGGAAGCTTTTCTTTTCCAAATGTTCCACCCATGGCAGATTTAGTTTATGAAGTTGAGCTCATTGGTTTTGATGAAACAAAAGATGTAAGTTGGCATTAAATTATTGTATAGCCATTGACTTAGTAAGATGCTTATAGGGCCTAATTCACAGGGAAAAGCTCGCAGTGATATGACCGTGGAGGAAAGGATTGGTACAGCCGATCGGAGAAAGATGGATGGAAATGCTCTGTTTCAAGAAAATAAACTAGAGGAGGCCATGCAACAGTATGAAATGGTTACACACTTGTGTTTCTTATGCTCTTTGACATGGTTCTTGCTTTTTTCTATGTTAATTTGGGTTTGATAAATTCTTGATTGTCTTGGTTCTTGTCAGGCCATAGCTTATATGGGAGATGACTTCATGTTCCAGTTGTTTGGGAAATATAGGGATATGGCTCTGGCCGTAAAGAATCCATGCCATCTTAACACGGCAGCCTGTCTGATTAAGCTGAACCGTTATGAAGAAGCTATAGGACAATGCACCATTGTAAGTATATGACTTTAAAAGTCATCTCCGCATAAAACATGTTTCATTTTTTTATTCTATTTATTGGAGCTCTGATAGGAATGGGTTGGGCCCAACGAGTTATGAGGGGGATCTCTTAGTTAACAGAGATGAGGTGAGGCCTAAGCAATGGCGAGTATATGTGAGAAAGAATAAGAAAGGGAATGCAGAAAAAGTGAGATTGCCTAGCTGGCATAGTGAGTTAATATTCCACTAATAAATAGGAGTGTGCGGGGAAGTAGTTGGATGGTTTTTTCTATTTTTCAGTTACACCTTAGAGGTTGGGCACTGAGAGAATTGTTTTCTCTAACTGAGGAGCATTAGCTCTAGAATCATTTTCTGTTTTCATACATTAATACAATAATTTTCCTCATCTAATTCTATCTTACCTCTACTCTATCAAGCTCTAAGATTCTTTCTAGAATAAAATAGCACTTTTTCTTCTTTTGTAAATCCCTTTCACTCAGTTTTGGGTTTTGAGTCCATTATAATTATAAAATTATAATTATGCTGCTTTTAGCATGGTCACACAATAATGAGGTGGTAAAATTCTATTGACATATTGGAGGTTGCTCATGCTTTTTGTGATAAGGTTTCCTTTTAATCTTAATGAAGGGAAAATTCATACTGTTTATTTTGCATCATTAACCGGTCAAAGCATTCTTAGGCAGAAGTTGTGGAGTATGGACCCTTCATCTTAAGCATATTTTGTCATATCTATAGTCAAGAAAAATATATACCTGTTGTCCTCGAAGAGCTGTTGTAGCTTTAATTTAGAATCTTAATGTTGCACTGCATTAAGTTTCTGAGTGAAACAGAAATTATTTTTCACCCTAGAGTATGTTGGTTTCAAGATATGCAAAAATGTTTTCGGGAATGTGAGCTTAGGATTGTAATATTCCCATGTTTGATGCATGTTTTTTTATTAAAGTTCCGCGCTATTATGGATCCCTGGAATATACTCCGCTCATGTTTTCCCCTTTTTCATTCCCATGATAAAGAATTAACATTCCCATGGGAGCAGAAGTTACCTTAAAACTCAACCAACTATGAATTTTCACTTCCAACTCATTCTACCACTTTTATTTACTATTGACTAAATGTTTTTTTAACTAAACAAAATTATTACCAGGAACATTATTTACCAAACATATAAATTGTAGTAGTATTTTTTTCTATGAGGTCTCAGCCTAGTAGTAAGAGTTTGACCTTTTAACCTCAATAGAGAAAAAAAATTGTAACAGTATTTTCAGGAACATTTCCTTAGAATATGATTCTAAATGTTGAAACTAACAAACTATTCCTACATGAGTCATTGGTGAAACGTGCAGGTATTAGGTGAAGATGAGAACAATGTCAAGGCATTATTTAGGAGAGGTAAGGCTAGAGCAGCACTTGGGCAGACAGATGCTGCCCGGGAAGATTTTCTAAAAGCAAGGAAATATGCACCCGATGATAAAGCAATTGCAAGAGAATTGAAGCTACTTGCTGAACATGATAAAGCAATTTATCAAAAGCAGAAAGAGATCTATAAAGGAATATTTGGACCAAGGCCTCAACCAGTACCTAAGAGAAGAAATTGGCCCGTACTTATTTGGCAGTGGTTTCTTTCAGTGTTTTATAGCTTTATCACACTCTTCAAGAGTGAAAAGCCCAAATCTGATTAATTCAACTCTTGAACAACAATTCAAGAGCATTGTTGAATCGACAATTGTTTACGTACATCCTATGAAAGGCCACCATGTTTTGTACTCCTGAGGTAACTATTGTACTATTGTAGTTTTACTACTTATCTTTGCTAGTGAAAACAAAAACAATCAGATGTTGGAAAAAGTTGTGATTTCACTCTTCTATAGAGGAATTGTGTTTGACAATACTACTAAACTGTTTAATATAGAGTCTGTTAACGTATAACCAACTTGTTTAGATTTATCTATTGACATAAACATCTCTCGAGTGTGTTTGGTGTAGATTATAGAAACAACTTTTTACATATCTGCCGGTCATTTTCAGGTTATTTCGATAAGTTCAAAATGCAGCTTACATGAAATAGCTTATTCTTAATTAAGTTATTTATTTAAATAGTAGTGTGAAAAATAAATACAAATGATAAATGACAAATGTATCTTAAATTATTGTTATTTTGTGCAAAGATGTGTTAAAAATAGAGTATAGATAAAGTATGATTGAATTAATAATATCAGAATAATCTACTTTTTACCAAGAGAAAGTGAATAATCTTCTTCAATTAGTGTAAATGAAATTGTGTAATTTATAATCACCGTCAATATAAAGTCATTCTATGTTGTCATTGCAAAAACTTTTTTATTTTTAAAATAATTACTATAAAGAGTTTTTCATCCGATGATTACAATTTAAAAAAAAAAAAATTAAATATGAAGAAAAAAATGACTTCAAATCAGAAGCTGTTTCAAGTAACTTCACTCGAAAATCATTTTTGTAATTGATTATTTTTAAAAAGTGATTTTAATTACAGTTAAGAAAAACAAAATAGTGTATTTTTCTTTGTTAAAAAAATTCTATAAATTAATCTCTAAATTTTCAACATGAAAATCACTTTTTTTTATTACCTTTTAACATCAAGTCGTGTTGACAAAAGCAAGAAAAAAAAAAAAAAAACTACCTCAGCGTTAAGAGTTTATAAGTGAAACCACCTGGCCAACATCAAGAGTTTATAAGTAAAACCACCTACCCAACAACAACATACTAGTTTATAACTGCCAACATTCACCACCATTAACATACTTTCATACTTTTTTGGAGATTAACTTTCAAAACAGACACTAGCTCACACAACAACAATATGGCCTTAATTGTTCCAATATTCGACAAACTCAGCTCCACCATAATTGGTGTATCATCTGCAAATTATAAATGGAAAATGCAAAACTCATGACGATGAACAACCTAAAATAACTTTAATATATTTTTTATTGAAGGATAATGTAAAACAATTTTATATTGTCGGTAAATACATATTAAACTCTAAGGGAAAACGAAAAGAAATACATGTATTTATAAAATGACATAAATATCATTAACAAAAAAATTAGAATAAATAAAAAGTATAAATATACAATATTTGTACTTTATTAAATTGAAATATTTTCTTTGATTGTTACAAAATTTATTTTATATATTTATTCCCTTTATTTTCCTTTTTATATTTTATAATATTTGTTGATTGTAATGAAATATTTATTTGTATTATTTTTGTTATTTGTAAATTATTTTCTTAACAATATTTATGTCATTTTATAAATACACATATTTCTTTTCTTTCATCATTTCTATTCATTTTCTTTTGCACCAAACTACTTAATAATCAATTTATTTTCTATTTCCTTTTCACTTAGTTTTCTTTCTTCCGTGTTTTTCATTAACTAAACAAATCGTAAAGAAGGTAGAGATTATTTTGTTTTGGTTTAACTTTCTTTATCTAACAGTTTACTTTCTTTATCTAACAGTTTTTCTCGGGAACTAAAATTGATCTTTACTCTTGAATTTTTTTATCATTTGGTTAATTAAAGTTTGTAACACTTAAATTTATAAATTAAAATAAAATTCTCAATTTTAGATTAAATTCAAAAATAAAAGTAAAGTTCTCAATTTTAGATTAAATTCAAAAATAAATTATTGATCAAGAGCATATAAGTGTTATCTCTAGTTGGAACAATCTATCTTATATTTTACTTACCTCCTTACTTAATTTCAGATTACCATAACCATTTTCTTGAGAATCAGAATGATAAGATCAAATCTAAAATTTCTATAAAAGTTCCAAAATTTAAAATACAAAAGAAATTTAAAAAAAAAAGTATAAGAATTGGAGGTATGGTAATAGTATAACAAAAAATCAAAATATTCAAACTAAAAAAAATATCGATAATATCAGATAAGAGGAGGTAAAAGTATTTGACGTAAATTTTAACCGTATAGTATTTGTATCTTTAATATATCTTAATCTTTTTATATCTCTTTCATATTTTTGTGTTCACCGTGTTAGAGTTTCGTACCAAAAAAATTCATTGTGCAACCTCTATCAATCAATCAATTTTTTTCATTCCTTTATCTCATTCCATTAATCAATTTTGTATAAAACATTGAATATATTCTGACAAAAGTTTACAAACATGTTTATTGATGTAGCTATAGAACTAATAAAATATTTGATTAAATACATGAAAAATTGGATTTGTACTTGACAATTGCATAAAGATGACATAATAGTTTTTCAATTAAGTTTACTTTTAAATTTGATTGATTTTTTTTTTTTTGTAGAAACCTCCAGTAACAGCAATGATATATCAATTATTTTGGCTCAAATATTACATGTATTGCTTAAAAAAATTATAATAAACTACTTATAATTTACTAGACAAATAATAAGGACAAATATTTAACCTTAATGCATAAAATAAAAGTTTTGTTTAGAACCAACGTGAGATACGTAATATTTTGTAAACAACAATTGCATTGATAAAAAAAAAAACTTTTAGATAAGTGCCAAAGAAAAATAATTCATTTCATTAGCTTCACTTAATTATGTCTTAATAATATTTTGTAGCAAATTTTTAAATATTTTAATTCTAAATTATTTAGAATCACATAAAACAAAAGAGAATAAATATGGATATGCAGGTGACAAATTAAAGTTAAAAAAAAATTTGAAAATCATCATCCATTATCAACATGCCATTCATATATTTCATCAACAAAAACAAAAAAACACACCGATCATATTTCATAAAACTTCCTAATGCACAATTATCCTTTTGTATATCTACATTAGCATTTTCCAAACATAACATAAATCTTTTTTTATTTACATAAAAATCTATCTTATCTTATATAATATACAATTATAACCCCTTCTAAAAATATAAGGCCAATGGCTACAATAGCTTTTCAACAAATGAAATTGAGTGATAAAAAAGTAAAGTATAGTTAATAGCTACCATACATGTTTAGGCATAAAAGAAACCCAAGCACAATAAGCACAAACTAGCTTTTGAGATATGTAAACATAAACAGCAAAAGAAATACTCATTAAAAACAAGTCTTTCCAATCACCCTTTTGTTGTGGATTTAAATTGTTCATCTTTTGTGGCCTCTTCCCAATTAGCTTCTCAAAATCATTCAACAATAATTTCCATTTCAACTTGCCTTTTCCTCCTCCTCCAATGTCTTTCTTTTCTTCATGATTTGAGTTAGAGATGAATGGTCTTCTACCCTTGTAGGATAATGGAACAAAAGGGGTCCTTATTCTAAACCAATTGTGGCCAATAGTGAGAAATGCCATAAGGGAAGTTTTTGTTTATTGGAATAGGAGGTGTATTATTAATTTGAAGTCAACATGAATATAAAAGAGATAAACATGTCACTCTATGACTACCAAGAAGTTGGTAATCTCTTTCTTCATGACAAAGTTAAATTATTGAAGTTTAGATATTTTCTTTAAATGGGTTGGTTGATGGATAAGGGGGCTATTATTGACCATGGCCAATGTGTGGAGGAGGCACGATATAAGGGGCGAATATCAAATAGAATATTTAAATATTTTCTTTCATAAAGTAGAGAAAACATGCATCTCACGTATCTTTAAATTATTTAATTGTATTAAATTAACTTTTTAATTTTTTTTTTTCAATTAGGTCCCCTAAGTCTTTTAAAAGCAACAAAATCTTTTTTTACTCTTCTTCTTCCATCAAAGAGGGAAGTTTAGAGTCATATTTTAAGGTGATAGTATTTATTAATCTATTTATCTTTTAATTTAAATAAATAATTTTTTATAAAGATTTGATTTTTTTTTGTTTGTGTTTTTTTATGATTTTGTTGTTTGAGTATGAAGTTTCGTTTGTTTTATGTCTTATTATGATTTTCGTTTGATTTATATTGACATATTAACTACAATCAATTACAGATTTAGTTAATGATTTAGTCGTCAACACTATATTGAGATATATGAATATTTTGGTCACTTTGATAGCATTACATTTTAAGATAATTTTGTCATTTTATACTATAAATTTTGATGTTGTAATTTTATTTACAAATTTATCATTTTCAATTTATTATTGTCGAATTTGTATTGTTTTCAATGTATTATACCAATTTGAATGGATAAATAATTTTTTTAAATAAAAAAAAAGTCTTTAACAGCCATATGGTTCTTTAGCATAGATTTTGCAACTTTTTTTTTCTTTTCTCTTAGATTTGGTTTAGGTCTAGATTTTTGTTCTTTTATTTCAATCTATTTTTAGTTAATAAAAAATAAAATATGGGTATTTTTTAACATAGTTAAACATAAACTAAAAAAAGGGACAACATCCACTACTAGAAATCTGTCTTTTTTGTGTGGATTTTGACAATAAATTCGCAGAAAATAAATTTCATAAAGAATTTTGTGTGAAAATTTATCTTACGTAAAACTTTTATAAATAATTATTTTTCAAAGATTTTAAAATCTGTAGGTAATCAACTATGATTTATTTCGTAATAAATAGAGAAAAATTTGCAGCAAATATTTGAGGAAAATGGTATTTTACAAAATTTCCGGTAAATTTTCCTGGAAATTTTTCCGTGTAATTCCGCAATAAATATTAAAAGTAAATCCGCATGAAATATATTTTGCAGCAAAATATTTGAATCAAAAAACTATTATTTATTAATAATTGCTTACTTAGAAATGTTTTTCCTAATTAATGCATCATGAATTAATACCAATTACAATTTGCAACATCAAATTCTATATTCAAGAATTGAAACTACAATTATCACAAACTAACATTAATAATTTAAAGTATTGCAATTGATAATGCAAGAGATTCGGAGAAAAAGTGAGTGAAATAAAGTACATATACTAATTCCAAGAGAAAAAAGAAGAGCAATAAACATCCACGCGTAGAACCTCATGCCCTTTAGAGTCCTACAACACTTATCATCCTAAGGTAGTGCACAAGAATACACATGGAAAATCCATGAGGTACCATTAATGAAACCATAAAATTGCAAGAAAGCCAAGAATTGAAATGCACTAATAAAATATCCACATAACATAACCCAAATTCCTTCTTTTCTTTAATATTTTTCATGAAACTAAATCAAAAGCCACAACTCATAAATTCAGTCAACAACTAATTCAAATGTAAAATAAGTATCGTCTCTCCCTAAAATACAAAATTAGAAGAATGATTTCATATTTTTCACTTCAAAAATCAATAGTAGAATTCCATTTTTAGGCTCTAAAATTACACGAGTTATTAATAGAGTTCAAAAGTGAATTCACAACTAAGTTTTAAAATAGTACACGTTTCTGACTCAAATATAAATAAAAGAAGTATAAATTTTTGATCAATTTTTTTTTAACTATTTATTCTCGTTAAGTGTTTTTGAAAATTGTAAAGGAAATACTTGCCATTTTATTTGTATGGTTTCCAAGCTGCAACATTTTTCCATCGCATAGACGAATTTCTCCATGTAATAAAACATTTCTTCATGTTAGATACATCTAGTGACAACACAACAATTTTGTGTTCCACTTAATATCATTCCAAATACACATGGACAAGTAAATTTTGATATGTGGTAGGAAACCAAAAAGAAAGATGATTTTGAAAACAATAGTTACTTAAAACTGCATATTGTTTTTTTCACTATATTCCGTAATCTTATGATCAAATACCATTTAAATATAATACTAAAGCTTCGGAAAGCATTAAAATTGAAATAAATCAAGTTGTCAAATGTGTATGCATTTCTATTCCTGCTTCTTTAATTTTCTAAATACTAAAAGCACACCAAAAGCTCTCTGAAATTTGAGGTTTTTCTCTAGTTCTTTCCTTCTAGAATTCCGATACAGTGTATCTAGGTTGTTATCTTGAAACTTTGTGATTGTTAGTCTGTCTTACACAATTTGGGCAGTGCCGCAAAACGTCTTCAAAACAACGATCTAGTCCGCGACTCAACCCAATAATATTTTCGGTGACATAAATTGTGATAAACAGTTTTCTAAACTAAAAAATGACTATAATAGAACAAGCAACAATAATTTCTTTTTAAAACAAATAAAACTCATAAACGTTCAAGAGCATTTCTCAATAGACAAACTCAACTTGAATCAAAACCTAGTTTGGGTAAACTTCTCCATTATAGCACCATCTTCATCATCGAACTACCAAATTACTCAATAAACTTCTCAATGATAAACTTCTCAACACTCACTACGAACTACCAACTTATCGAGTAGAACTTTGTTTCAATTATATTATGTTATGGTAGTTTTCTTCATGTTACACAAGACATTGTTGGATTTATAGCACCATGTCTAAAAATCAGTTCAGGAGGCTTAAAGAGGAAAAATCATCATAAAATTGCAACAAATGAATTTGATGCTAAGCCATAAATGTTAAAGTTCAATCAAAGAAGATAATAGATAACTCATATTGTTGAGAATTTCATTGCGGATATTATCTGCGAAAATTTACCTAGAAAATTCGACAAGAAGATATTATATGTTTTCACAAGGATATGATTTCTGCCAGAAAATCCCCAACAAAAGATAAAATTTCTTAAGATTTAGCTGGAAACTTTTATCGACAGGAAATTTATCTGTTTTTGGTAAGTCCGCTGGAAAGTCCTTAGGAATTTCTTGTGGAAAGTTTCTACAAGAAAATCCACAGGTAAATCGCATAACTCTTAGTGGTGATCATGCATGTGTTGAGACCTAAAAATACTTAGTTGAAAAAAAAAACTTAAAAAATTAATTGGGTCAGCAAACAACTTAAAGGACATCAGATTGAATTTTTCTTAAATTAGATTATAAAAGAAGGTGGATACTACAATGACATGCGAAGGAATTTTACCATAAAAGAGTGCTTAAAAGTCAATCAAAATTCTAGCAACGATAAATGACATTTTTCAAAAGTATAAGCTACCAGTCTTCTTAGTTTATACAATTGAGCCAATGACTTGATCAATGCAAACTCGATAAAAATAAGGGATGACAATTGTATCCCTCAAAATTTAACTCGCTATATTGACATCATCAAATCATCGTCTAAACAATAAAAACAAGAAAAGTTGTTAATTTATATTTTTGAATAGTGTTGTTCGAATTTCAAATGGGTTTTAAAAACTAATTCAAACTAGGTAGTCATATATTGTAAAATTTTCCAATATAATAGAATGATAGGATAAATTGGGAGAAGTGTTGGGAACATCTATTCCTTTCATAGTTCATCACTACAACATCAAAAAAAGATGTATGTAGCAACACACTTTGGAGTTTACTATATGATAGCGTTTCAGCAAGTGTACTGAATCGTTGCAAGTAATAATAAAACGGTAGTACCGAGTGTCGAACTCAAGGATTGCGTTTTACTATTGAATTATATTTGATTACTAAAATTGAACAAAAATGTTCCCAAGTTGATTGAAATAATGTTTGAAATTAACAACAATAATAAAATTGATCTTTTATAATGAGAAAAATGTCAGGGATGAGTTTCACTTCGAATCCAACCTTGGTGTCTAATTTGATCCTAGTTACTGAATTCCTTTATTGAATTATTACCGAATTCTCTTTATTATTCTTGCCCTAATGTCTTAGTGACAGAACCTTTAATTCCAAAGTAACCCCTAATTCCTTAGTGGATTTAAGATTATAATTAAGCATTACCGTATAGAAATTCTCTTGTAAATTATTGCTTTGCAACTAATTTAATTGGTTTCATGACCTGCATCTATCCCTAGACTACAAATTTATGAATTTCTCATCTCAAGCATTCGTAAAGTCCACTTCCGTTTCAAAATACAAATCGTAGAACATTTTAATGTTGATCAAGCAATAAAAAGCATTAAGCACAGAGATGAGAAAAACAATTCAATAAACTCATTCATATAACTAGAAATCAAATCAGAAAAATAAGGGTTTCATCTGGTTACACTCATCCCTAACAAATAGGGTTTAGTTACTCATGACAGAGATACAAAAGATAAGGCACAAGTCTTAATTACAAGAAGGATTCATGAAT
>NC_021165.2:54692823-54697473 GCF_000331145.2 Cicer arietinum | reverse complement strand
GCATCTTTTTGATTCTTTGCTCATACCAAACATCAAAACTAAGAGAACTAGAAATTAGAGACTAAAATTGGAACTAAATGGAGTAAAATAAATCTGAAATGCAATAAATAAATACGGTGTAAAGGATATAAAATTGGGTTGCCTCCCAATAAGCGCTCGTTTAGTGTCTTGAGCTTGACGTCTCAACTATTGTCAAGGTGGCATATATGACAGGAAGAACAAATCATCCTTCTTTTTCTTTTTGTTTGGTAGAAATTCCATGAACTTAAGAAATAAAAGATGTTGTTTCCATGTCCTTTTCAATTGGACATTGATGAACAAGGCATAGATTGAATCTCGAACTTTATCAATCTCTTCTTTTTTCTTTTTCTCGTTCGTCTTTTCCTTGTTCGTCTTTTCCTCTTGCTTATCTTCTTCTACCACAACAATGAAATTATCTTCAATCTTCAACTTCTCCTCCATCTTCTCAAACTTAACCACTTGTTCAAATAACCTCTCACATTGAGTTTCAAATCTTTCAATTGAAACCATGTTATTCTTCATGAATTCAACCAAAACATCCGTAATGTGAAAATCTTTGTCATTTGATTCTTTGGATAGAATTTTAGGAGGTATAGTTTGTTCCCAATAGATCTTTTTAATGTAACGCTCGTCGTTTTCTATGACTTTAAAAAAAATCTTCATATTCTCCTAGTTCGGCAAGGTCATCAGCACAATTTCCTTTCTTATGTGCTTCTCCGCAAAAGTCACACCTAAGAGGCTGCATCGGAGGGATCTGAGGGTGATGTTTTAAAAATGTATGGCTCATGATTTGCCCCTCAATCATGCGACATATACCCGAAATAAGACAAGTATCACACTCTTCATATAATTGCAGTAGAATATCATCAGTATAATCTTCCATGCTCTACAACGAATAGTTATCTCAAACAAAGGAGAGACAAACCACTAGACATGACATTAGCAAGTTCAACAAATAAAAAAAATATCAAAAATTTTATTGTAGAGCAAAAAATTTCAATTAAGTAAATAAATTAACTTCAATAGTGAATTGGCAATCCCCGGCAACGGCGCCAAAAACTTGATAGCGTTTCAGCAAGTGTACTGAATCGTTGCAAGTAATAATAAAACGGTAGTACCGAGTGTCGAACTCAAGGATTGCGTTTTACTATTGAATTATATTTGATTACTAGAATTGAACAAAAAGGTTCCCAAGTTGATTGAAATAATGTTTGAAATTAACAACAATAATAAAATTGATCTTTTATAATGAGAAAAATGTCAGGGATGAGTTTCACTTCGAATCCAACCTTGGTGTCTAATTTGATCCTAGTTACTGAATTCCTTTATTGAATTATTACCGAATTCTCTTTATTATTCTTGCCCTAATGTCTTAGTGACAGAACCTTTAATTCCAAAGTAACCCCTAATTCCTTAGTGGATTTAAGATTAGAATTAAGCATTACCGTATAGAAATTCTCTTGTAAATTATTGCTTTGCAACTAATTTAATTGGTTTCATGACCTGCATCTATCCCTAGACTACAAATTCATGAATTTCTCATCTCAAGCATTCGTAAAGTCCACTTCCGTTTCAAAATACAAATCGTAGAACATTTTAATGTTGATCAAGCAATAAAAAGCATTAAGCACAGAGATGAGAAAAACAATTCAATAAACTCATTCATATAACTAGAAATCAAATCAGAAAAATAAGGGTTTCATCTGGTTACACTCATCCCTAACAAATAGGGTTTAGTTACTCATGACAGAGATACAAAAGATAAGGATTAAAGAAGAATTACAAGAATGATTCATGGATGATTCTTGATAAAACTACTTCAATGGCGTTAGAAACGGCCGTCTTTGAGTTTCTATGCTAGGGCACAAGTCTCCCAAGTTCCCCAGAGTCAAAAAGATCCCTAAAACAGTAAAAATCTGTGTTTTTATGGTTGCTGGTGCGCGTTGTGCGACCCAGGCGCGGAAAAACGCGCTCCAGGCGCGCGTTGGCAGAGTCCAATCCTGAGAAATGCGCTCCAAGCGCTCCAAGACGCGCTCCAGGCGCATTTCATCTGCTGTCTGATGTATTTTGCATTTTTCTCATCTTTTGCGTCTGCATTTGGTCCCGGTGTCTTCATGAAAGTTGTAGATATGGATCTTAGCTTTCATTAGCACTTGGAGTGACACTAATTGGACATCTAGAACTCCAGATATGGCTGAAATACTCCACATATGTCATGTTAATTTTTCACCAAAATTCAGCACTGCACTAAAACAAAACGCAATGTAAAATTACGACAAATTCCTACTTAATCAACGAAATAAAAACAAAAAACATTTTATTAACTCAAATAACAAAAATCAACAAAATGTATCAAATAAATCCTTAATTTAACTGATGATTGAGGATAAATAAGACTAAAACAGTGGGAAAATATGCATATGATGAAGAGTCATCACTATATACAATCTTCATCAGCAACTTCATTATTAAAGTCTTGCAACAATTGTCACCAACAAATCCAACATTAATCCTGAACAAATGCATGAAACATAAGAAAGATGACATATCTCTTGAGTGATGCAATAATGGAACAAATACATGAAATTGAACGCATTCTTAATAACTACAAACAACATCAGCACATGGATAAAACCATTAATGTATCCTCCATAATAGACAAACTTCCACCTTCTTAAGAAATTGGGTAATCACTTTCGTTTAGAAGAAGAGTACTATAAACAAGAAGATACTAAAATCTAATTTTCTCATGAAAAGGTCCATGTAATGGAGGAAGAAAATTCAAGCAAAACTTTTAAGAAAAGAAATCGAGATTTTGATAAATCTCAAGAAAAACACAATGGTAATGATGAACAAAGAAAAAAAAAAAGAAAAGGAAGTTATTATCATTGTGGAAAACCATGACACTTTAAAAATGAGTGCAGGTTCTTGAAAAGGAAGAATAAAGAGAAGAATTCAAGTGCAACAAAAGATAATTTTGTTGTTGTCATTTATGAACTCAACATGATTGAAGATGTTGAATCTTGGTGGATAGACTTTGGTGCTAACCGCCATGTGTGGAAAAACAAATAACTATTTAAGATCATTAATTAAAAAGATGGAAGTGTTTTGTACATGAGAAATATCTCAATTGTCTAAGTCAAAGGAAAATGAACAGTGGAGATTGAATTCACTTATAGAAAAACACTTACACTTAAAGATGTATTTTATGTTCTTGAAGTTAGGAAGAGTTTGATTTCTATTCCTTTAATTAATAAGTTTGGTTTCAAATGTGTGTTTGAAAGAGATAAATTTGTTCTCTCAAATGGAGGTATGTTTGTAAGGAAGAATTACTTTTGTGAGAATATGCTCAAATGTAATGCTGTTAGTAACTATAATAATAATATGATTTCTGCTTATATCGTTGAGTCTTGTGGCATATGCGACTAGGACGTGTTAACTTTAGAAAATTGAATGATATGATGAAATCAAATTTAATTCCGACTTTTGATAAAATAAAATAAAAAAATTAAATTCATGTACTACTTGAATGCTAACTAAAATCACAAGACAAACTTTTAAAAGAGTTGAAAGAAGTTCTAAGTCTTGTGGCATATGCGACTAGGACGTGTTAACTTTAGAAAATTGGATGATATGATGAAATCAAATTTAATTCCGACTTTTGATAAAATAAAATAAAAAAATTAAATTCATGTACTACTTGAATGCTAACTAAAATCACAAGACAAACTTTTAAAAGAGTTGAAAGAAGTTCTAAGGTATTAGATTTAATTCACTCTGATGTAAGCGATTTACATGGTTGGCCTACAATTGGTGGTAAAAAATATTTTATCACTTTTATTGATGATTGCACTAGATTCTATTATGTTTATTTAAGGCACCCTAAGAATGAAGTTTTAGACAAATTTAAAATATTTAAAACACAAGTAGAACTTCAACATGAAACTTTAATTAAGTGTTTTAGAAGTGATAAGGGATGAGAATTCTATCATCCTAATTATTTTGAGTCCATTGATATTGTGCATCAAACAACTGCACTATTTTCTCCACAACAAAATGGAATTGCAAAAAAGAAAAACAGGGTATTAGAAGAAATGGTGAATGTCATGTTATCATATTCTGGATCATCAAAAGGTTATTGAGGTGAAGCCATGCTAACTGTATGTTATTTGTTAAATAGAGTTTCTAATAAAAGGAATAAGATAACCCCATATAAACTCTGGAAGAAAAGAAAATTCAATCTTAACTGTATAAAAGTCTGGGGTTGTAAAGTAATTGTTAAAGTTCCTAAACCAAAAAAAAAAAAATTAGGAGAAAGAGGATGTAAGACCCGCATTTTTCTCATTAGGAGTCAAGTTTCGAGGACGAAACTATTTAAGGCAGGTAGAATGTAACACCCTCTATATTTTATTTTATTTTATTTTATTTTATTTTATTTTATTTTATTTTATTTTATTTTATTTTATTTTATTTTATTTTATTTTATTTTATTTTATTTTATTTTATTTTATTTTATTTTATTTTATTTTATTTTATTTTATTTTATTTTATTTTATTTTATTTTATTTTATTTTATTTTATTTTATTTTATTTTATTTTATTTTATTTTATTTTATTTTATTTTATTTT
>NC_021165.2:54678645-54680377 GCF_000331145.2 Cicer arietinum | reverse complement strand
ATGATATGATGAAATCAAATTTAATTCCGACTTTTGATAAAATAAAATAAAAAAATTAAATTCATGTACTACTTGAATGCTAACTAAAATCACAAGACAAACTTTTAAAAGAGTTGAAAGAAGTTCTAAGTCTTGTGGCATATGCGACTAGGACGTGTTAACTTTAGAAAATTGGATGATATGATGAAATCAAATTTAATTCCGACTTTTGATAAAATAAAATAAAAAAATTAAATTCATGTACTACTTGAATGCTAACTAAAATCACAAGACAAACTTTTAAAAGAGTTGAAAGAAGTTCTAAGTCTTGTGGCATATGCGACTAGGACGTGTTAACTTTAGAAAATTGGATGATATGATGAAATCAAATTTAATTCCGACTTTTGATAAAATAAAATAAAAAAATTAAATTCATGTACTACTTGAATGCTAACTAAAATCACAAGACAAACTTTTAAAAGAGTTGAAAGAAGTTCTAAGGTATTAGATTTAATTCACTCTGATGTAAGCGATTTACATGGTTGGCCTACAATTGGTGGTAAAAAATATTTTATCACTTTTATTGATGATTGCACTAGATTCTATTATGTTTATTTAAGGCACCCTAAGAATGAAGTTTTAGACAAATTTAAAATATTTAAAACACAAGTAGAACTTCAACATGAAACTTTAATTAAGTGTTTTAGAAGTGATAAGGGATGAGAATTCTATCATCCTAATTATTTTGAGTCCATTGATATTGTGCATCAAACAACTGCACTATTTTCTCCACAACAAAATGGAATTGCAAAAAAGAAAAACAGGGTATTAGAAGAAATGGTGAATGTCATGTTATCATATTCTGGATCATCAAAAGGTTATTGAGGTGAAGCCATGCTAACTGTATGTTATTTGTTAAATAGAGTTTCTAATAAAAGGAATAAGATAACCCCATATAAACTCTGGAAGAAAAGAAAATTCAATCTTAACTGTATAAAAGTCTGGGGTTGTAAAGTAATTGTTAAAGTTCCTAAACCAAAAAAAAAAAAATTAGGAGAAAGAGGATGTAAGACCCGCATTTTTCTCATTAGGAGTCAAGTTTCGAGGACGAAACTATTTAAGGCAGGTAGAATGTAACACCCTCTATATTTTATTTTATTTTATTTTATTTTATTTTATTTTATTTTATTTTATTTTTATATTTTACCTTATTAGGAGTTGAGATAATTATTCTATAAATTGTCAGTTACTATTGTAGTGTGTTATTTTAATTTTTAATAATAATAATAATAATAATAATAATAATAATAATAATAATAATAAAAGTAACAGTTAAAAATGTCTTAGTTATTATAAATAATAATAATAAAAGGAACGGTTAAAAATGTCTTGGTTGAAATATCAATTTCTCTATTTAATAGCACGTTACCACCTTTCCCCACGTCGGGCTTAAGGTCCCACTGCTTAACTTTCTCCACCGTCAACGTTCCCCACTTTTGGCTTAACGTTCCCACTCTTAGTTTAATGTTCCCCGGCTTAATGTTCCCAATTATGACTTAACGTTCCCAATAAAAATGAATAAAACAAAACGGATGTCTTCGTATATAGAAAAACGGTTTAGTTGAGGAGAGGAAGATAATTTTGATAGAAAAGGCAAACACCAAAAGAGAAAAGAGAGAAGTAATTCTATTCCCGAATTTGTTAAATCAGTATCAGAAAAACATCGATTGCGCATTCGTTAACCGTTGGATCG
>NC_021165.2:54671832-54678355 GCF_000331145.2 Cicer arietinum | reverse complement strand
AAAAAAGGGGTTTATGAGAGAAAAAGAGAGAGACCACTTTGATAGAAAAGACAACCACCAAAAGAGAAAAGAGATGAGTAACTCTATTCCCGAATTTGTTAAATCAGTATCAGAAAAACATCGATTGCGCATTCGTTAACCGTTGGATCGGGCTGATTTTTGGACAGAAGGTTCGCAACATTAAGATACACGTTTTCAACGGTTAGATCGGAGAAACGACGTTCAGAGAGGGAGAAATCGTGCTCGCACAGCAGTAGGTGTGAAATGTGTGAGACAAGAGTTTGTGAAACATAATTCTAAATACAACTTTAATAGCGGTAAGGGCATCACTCCATCCGCTTTCCTACTTGAATTATATGTGATATAAATGTATCGTGATGTTATGTATTGGTTTTGTTTGTGTGTTATCTTTAAAATGAATATTAATAATGGTTGTGCCTGATATGCTCAGATCATGGAAAATGAATGTTATATTATACGTTGTTATAATGGTTGTGTTTGACATGTTGTGGTTATTCAAGGTGATTACTTTGGGTCTAAACTAGGTTGGTTTAGAACAAGGTTGAATGATTTTGGACGTTCTGATTGAGTGGTCTATACTGCTACTAACAAAAGTGTCTACATTCATACATACATTCATTCATAGTCGTGTGGTGGTGCGCCCATAATTGGTTGGAGCCCACAGATCCTTGCGGGGATGTTGAGCTAGTGGTGTTGCTTGGAAGGACCCACGATGCTCGAGTTAGTGGTGTTGCTTGGAAGGACCCACGAAATGCCCTTGCGGGGTGTTGCTTGGAAGGACCCACGAAGCTCGAGTTAGTGGTGTTGCTTGGAAGGACCCACGAAGCTCGAGTTAGTGGTGTTGCTTGGAAGGACCCACGAAGTGCCCTTGAGGGGGAGGCGATATTCCGGAATCATTACATTGGCATATAGATTAAGTCATAAGGTCTGTTTGAGTATGCATTGAATTAAGTGTGATTAATCTTTTATAAAGATAAATTATACATTGTATCCCCTGATAATCGGTTGGTTGAAATAATGTTATTAACGATGTATATATTATACTGATAAATTTGTATACGATTGTATTTGTTCGTTTGGGCGAGGCAATGTCAATAATGAATGAGAATGTTAATAATGAATGATGTGGATATTATGGTTATGAATGTACGTTTGCAAGTTTCGGGTGAATTAATATGTGATATTGTACTTGTGTTTTATTACTGTACCTCTTAATTGTTTGGTTGAATTAATGTTATTAATTATGTAGATATTGTAATGTTATATTTGTATTGTCACTGTATCTGTTGTTGGTCGTTTGGGTTAATTAATGTTATTAATTACGTAAACATTGTACTGTTATATTTTCATTGTTAGTATATCTTTGGTGAGTTGTGATTTTTAATTGTTAAATGAAGTACATGATTTATTTATATTTTGCTATAACAACTATATATGCATGCATATTTGCTCTGTATTTATTATTTGGAGATGACCCTTACATTTGACAGGACGTCACATATAGTGTTACTTGAGCGAATAATATCACGATCAACCTAATAGGAGAAATGTGAGAAAGTACAATATCATGCAGTTGGAGGCTCCGAGATACTTCTGCATCGGTTGTAGACTTGTTTGGTGAGTTTTCCACAAGTCCAAAGTTTGTGACCAACTAGGATTTATGTTTGGGTAGTAAAACGTCGAGAGTTTTGACTCTAGGAGTTTATTTTGTTTAATGTATTAAATTACTTTTAGTAATTGCAAATACTCTGATTTATTATTTTTGAAATATAATTAAAATAGTTATTAAATGATTTTAAAGTAAATGAGTATTTAAGATAATCATAAATATATAAAACGAATATGTAATTCTACGTTTAGAATTTCTATTAGTTAATGTCCCGAAAAAGCGGGATGTTACAGGAATTGAAAGTGTATTTCTGGACTACGCTGAAAATAGAAAGGCATATAGATTCACGATTATTGAATCTAATGACACATATCCTATTAACTCAATGATTGAGTCAAGAGATATAATTGTTCAAGAAAATAGGTTTAACTAAATTCCAGATCCTAAGGAAATTGTTCGTTCTAGTGTACAAAGTCTAGAAAATAATGTATCTAATAATGATACTTTGACATGTTAAGAACCTAGAAGAAGTAAAAGAGTCGGGAAAGAGAAAAGTTATGGACTAGACTTCTTTATGTTTCTTGTAGAAGGTACAAATAATTCCATTAACAATTATGAACCAATTTGCTATAATTTAGAGAGTGACCAAGACACATATGAAGAGACAATAAAGTCTCAAGACTCCACCTTTTGGAAAGAAGCCATCCAAGAGGAAATAGACTCAATTACAGGGAATAAAACTTGAAAATTAGTAGACCTCCCACTTGGATCCAAACCAATAGGCTGTAAATGAATTTTTAATAAGAAAATGAAAGTTGATGGTACCATTGATAAATTCAAAGCTAGACTTGTTGCAAAAGGGTTTACACAAAAAGAAAGTACTGACTACTTTGATACTTATGCACATGTTGCAAGAATTGCATCCATAAGAGTGCTTTTGGCACTAGCTTCTATCTATAAGTTTGTAATCCATCGAATGGATGTTAAAACTGTTTTCCTAAACGGGGAGTTTGATGAAGAGGAGTATATGAAACAACATGAAGGATGTTTCATCAAAGGACAAGACCTTAAGACCTTACAATTAAACATAAGACACGCAACCACTAAGCCAACAACTTTATCATATCAATTAAAAACGTCTATACATACATATATATATATATATATATATATATATATATTCACAATATTTTGAAAATATTTCATAGTTTTAGCAACAAACATATATACATACAATAAATATCAAAGTTATAATTTCATCATAAAATACTAAATGCTTGCAATCATGAAAATAACTAAAGATGTAGGGCTTAAAATAATATAAAATATTTGTAAGCATCAAAATACCAAAATGTAAGATCCTAAAATAATCACAAAACAGTCTATCTATGGCTCAAACCTTCTAAAAAGGTTTTTAAAAAAGTAAAAAATTACAACAAAAAGTAGGAAAATTGGGTAGTCTAGTTTTATCTGGTCGATTTTACTTAGTACCCAATTTTCAATGACTTATTTCTTGTTCTGAAAATCAAATTTACCCAATCAGATAACTCAAACCGTTTTTTTTTTCAATCCGAGTCGATTTATCTGGTTTGGTCGGTTTATCCAATCCATGAACACCCTTTAGTGGATGTGACCAAGAGCAAGGAATTAAATGACTTTGTTAGAGTGCAAGATGATGGTTTTAAAGGAAGATGAGAAATTAGAATATCTCGTAGCTCAATATCTGGGGAACCAGTTGCTGTAAGAACCGTAAGGCACACATTCTTCATGCTTTTCCTTGCTTTTGCATGTTCCTCTTCATGCTTTCATCAGCATCATGTCGTGAGCAGGAATATGGTTAATTAGATCATATTGATAAATTGGATTGTACTGCACCACAATAAACCAAACTATTTAAATGGTTCATGAATTGAACCACATATTTAAAACAATTCGGTTAGTCAAACTTAATTCAAAAACTAATTTAACAATTTTTTTTTTTAAAAAAATTAACCTCAATTAAGATTTTTTATTTTTTTTACAAAATTTTTGAAATTTAATTTTCTTGATAAAAAAAGGAAATATCGAAACTTTTTTTTAAAAAAATTAAATCATTTTTTTCTTGCAAAAAATTTTAGAAAAAATTCGAAAACATATATTTTTTTTTTAAAAGAATCAAAACATTTTTTATGAAGAAATTTTCTATATCTATTTTCTCGGAAAAAAAAAACTTCTCTTGAAAAAAAATCGAAAAAATATTTTATTATCAAAAGAATTTCAAGATTCTTTTTTTAAATAACTATTTTGAAATTGATTTTTACTAAAAATATGTTCAAAATATTAAACTAGTTTATATTTAAAAATCAGTTTTAAACCGGTTCATAACTATACTGAACTTGATTTAAAAGTGATTTTCAACAATTAAACCAAATAATTAATGTAGTTCGATTTTTGCACCATGAACACCCGTAGTTGTGAGCCATAAAAAATATGTCAATTTTTGGATTAATGGTTTAGAGTATTATTTATCTTTTTAGGTTTTCTTAGGTGTTTATTTTTGGAAGCATGATGAAAATTCTCTATGGACTGCTTCACTTTTTGGTATCTCTATTTCTCTGTTTCACATTGATGATAAAAATTTGCATATGGCTTTGAAGCGAAGTGGTTTTTGGTCTTTTGATAGTAAATTCTTATTACTCTTATTTGGTGCATTATAATTATAGCTACTGGAGACTATTTTGAATATAGATAACTTAACTTTCGACCAATTAGTATGGTTTTATAGTATGAGCTCTACGTGTTTATTATTAAATTAAATGAATCAAATAATGGATTGTGGCACAATAATATTTTCGTAATAATCCAAAATAGCCGTTTTGACAATAAAAGTAACAGATAATTAACTAAACGTAACATATAAACAACTATCATCTACTCGTGCATTACATTGGTCATAAAAACTAGTATTATAAAAATAAAATAAAATAAAAAGTAGTTTTGATGTTTAATAATTTATATATTAATTTTTAGAAATTTATTTTTAAAAAAATTTTGAATCTATTTTGTTTTTGTTAACTACAATGAAAATCGCATTTTTTTAAAATTATTTATGGAAAATGAATTTCGAGTGAAGTTATTCAAAATAATTTTTTATTTATAAATAGTTTTAAAAAAAATTATAATATAATTTTTTAAAATAACCTATAACAAAAATAGATGAAAACACTTAAAAGTGATTAATTTAAAAAAAGATACTTACAAAAATGATTTAACAAAGGTTATAAGTTAATGGACTAAAATTGATTTTCTCATTGAATGATAGTGTAAAATAACTTTATATGGTGGGTGCATATGTATTAAACACATTCTTTTACACTATATTGTGCGTTTAACTTTCATTGCTGATGTCAAAATCTATTTGACGGATGATCTATAAGTACATCTGACATCACGCTCTTTGAATTTTGAAGTTTGTTTTAACCTTGATGAGCCATAAGATTCCAACTCGTCTAAACTTCTATTTATTAACCAAAAAAAATTACAAAATAATCCAATCACCTTATTTTTTTTTATCTTTTTCTTTTCTTTTCTTTTCTTTTCCCTATATTCCTATCATTAACCAAACAAAGTGTAAAGAAGGTAGCGATTAAATTGTTTTGATTTAATTTTTAAAAAACTAAAAGCTATTTTTATGTGTCTCAGAAACTAAATTGGGCCAATCTCAGAGACTAAAATATGTCTTTGCTATAAATTTAATTAAAAAAAAATGCATTAAATAAAAAAAATAAATAAGTTAAAATAATGAAGAATAGAAATTAAAAGTTATAGGGTTCATCTTCCTTTGTTCACAAAATTTTCATTTTTATCTTCTTCTCCAAAATCTTTCATCTTCATCTTCTACACCTATCAACCCATAAATCCCTAACATTATCATTTCTTCTTCAACCTAACTTTTACCCCAAAAATCAAACATAAAAAAACCCAAAAAAAACATAACCAAACAAAAGAGAAAGAGGTATTTATAACCTTCAATCTCCATCCTCAATCTCCTCCTCCCTCTTTAACTTTCAAACTCATATTCAAAACACAAGCACACAAACTCACTATAGAGAAAAAAAATCAAGCAAATATTCAAGACCACCTAAACATTAGATTCAAAAATGGTGGAAGCATAGATTTTTGGGTTAAAATCATATAGATATGAGTTTTTGTTGCGTATGTTGTCTATGTTTTGTTGTTTGGTTTAATTACACTTTTGATTTTAGGTTTTACTTTAAAAAATTTATTGGTTTTATTTTAGTCAATTAAGTTATAAATATTAGATAATTTAATCACTCGAGTAAATTTTCGTTCTATTTTAGTCCTATAAATTATAAACAATAAGGATTTTAGTCCCTTAAATTACAAAAGTTGGACATGTTAATATCTTAAGTTATAATATTAGACATTATTAGAAAAGACTAAAGTGAATAATATTTGTTGGTTTCTTTTTTCAATAACCCAATTTTTTTTTTAAATTACCAAAATACTTTATTTTAAAAACTAGATACCAAAATATCTTTTGTTTTCTTAGTTATAAGTCGCCTTTACAAATGACGACTTCCTTAAGGAAGCCCGAGTTTGCGACTTCCTTAAGCGAATTTTTCAAAAAAGTTTCAAATTAACAAATACATATATATATAACAAATATAATTCATTCATAAACAACAACATAAATTTTAAATTACATAGATTGACTTGAGTTGTCTGTAGTATTTGGACAATGTTTTCGAGTATAACGACATGGTCCGCATTATCTTGGCACTTTTTCAATTTTTCTAACAAAAAAATTTATACATACATACATACATACATACATACATACATACATACATACATACATATATATATATATATATATATATATATATATAT
>NC_021165.2:54628196-54671787 GCF_000331145.2 Cicer arietinum | reverse complement strand
ATATATATATATATATATAATTCATTCATAAAAAATAACATCGCAAATTTTATAAAAATTACGATAAAATTAATGTCGAATGTGACCTCTCGTACCACATTGTCGAGATTTTCTCACATATACATAATCTTGATGACGTCTTGGTACATCATGAGTTTGTTCTTCTTCTTCTTGATCTTGAGGATGTCGAGGAGAAAGTGTTGCATAAGAACTACTTCCACCTTGAGTATAGTTGAATATTTGATTTAACGGAGTATATGCATTTCCAATGGGTGATTGGTCGTTTGAAGGGGTCTTATAATTGTGAAAATTCTTCTATGTCACAGGATCATACCAAATTTGACTATAACATCATATGTGAACGCATAAAGTCACTTTTGAAAGTTGACCCATCAATTAAAGTGAAGATGATCATTGCACATATTCGAGAATGGTACAACTACACAATCGCCGATAGAAATACATTGATGGCAAAGAACAAAGCTATCGAAATGGTTTATGGGAACTGAGAAAAGTCTTACAATGACATTTAAAGATGGTTGTTGGCTATGCAAAAACTTCTTTCAGGAAAGATTGTGGAAATGGAAGTATCACATACATATTCTGATAATACTCTGTTACAGGGTTCAAAAATTTTCAAACTTCCCTCCGTGCATCTCTGGTTCAAATTTTATAAACAACTTTTCTTAATGGATGAAACTTGGTTATACGGCAAGTACAAGAGGACTCTGTTGCTAGCCATTGCACAAGATATGAACAAAAATACAATTCTCATTGCTTATGCACTTTTGGAAAGTAAGACAAATGGTTCTTGGAGCTTTTTTTTTTGAAAAATCTAAGAAGATATGTCACACCTCAAGTCAATGTTTATTTGATTTCAAATAGACACAAATTCATTAAAAGTGCTTATAATAATCCAAATAATGGTTGGCATGATCCTCCTTCAACACATGTGTACTGCATCTGACGTATTGCACAAAATTTCATGAGAGAGTTCAAGGACAAGGAACTTCAAAAAAAACTTGTTTGTATGAGTAATGGTCTAATTCTTCTTAGTATATTTTCCACTTATCACTTTATAATACTTTGTAATTTTTATATCATTTATAACAGAATATACATTAAGTGAGCCATGATTCCAATATTACCGCAATAAAAAATTAAGATGGAAAATTCAGAGGCTTTAAGATGGATCGATAATATCCCCCAGAACAATGGATTATGACGTATTCTCAAGATCAACGGTGGGGACACATGACAACAAACATTGTTGACTCAATCAACGCAGTGCTCAAGGGTACAACTTACAAGCAATCTATCAATCACTACTTTGGTCCAATCAATATATTATAGATTGGAAGTTTTATATGATGAAAATGGACAACGACGTCAGGCATCATTAGCTTCTGGTCGAGTATACACAGACGATTGCATGGACAAGATTAAATATGAAATTGGTAAGTCTAATACTCACAAAGTCATGCAATTCGACTGAAATTGATATTCTTTCATGGTTCATGAAACAATAAACCCAAAAGAGGTGTGACCAATTGGTCATTTCAAAGTCAACCTTCAAAGAAAATGGTGGGATTGTGGAAAATTTCAGGCTATACACATGCTTTGTTGACATGTCATAGTTGCATGTTCTTACACTCATCAAAACTATTTAGTGCATATGTCTGACTTGTACAAGGTTGTTCATGTATTCAACATCTACAACGAAGAGTTTCCACATATACCCAATAAATGATATTGGCCCACATATGAAGGTGAAACATTGTATTACAATCCTAAAATAAGGAGAATAAAAAAAGATCGTACAAATAGTATCCATATTAGAACTGAAATGGACATTAGAAAAAAAGTGTCAAGAAAATGTGGACTATGTCGATTAACTGGTCATACTCAAAACCGTTGTCCAAATATTACAAGCAACTCTTGTCAATCTATGTAATAATATATATATATATATATATTCTTCTTTTGTTAATTTAAAAAATGAAAAATAAAATAAAAAATTCTCTTTAGTAAGTCGTTTTTGCAAACTCATAATTTCTTAAGAAATTCGCCATATGCAAAGGCGACTTATAACTAAGAAAAATTTTTTTTTTGATATATAATTTTAAAATGAAATAATTTAATAATTTTTTTTAAATAAGAGGTAGTGAAAAAAAAAACTCAATGTTTGCAACTTAATTGACCTAAATGTTTAATGTCTATTTAATGGATTAAAATATAATGAAAACAGCTTGAGAAAAAAAATATATAATGAAAACAACTTGAGAGAAACAAAATGTATATAAAAAAAAAAAAAATCCTTCTTTAAAACATTAAAAATAAAAAGAAAGAACAATATTTGGTGCAATCCACTCAAAATTATCTTTTCTTCGAATTAAAAAAATAAATCTTAAAATCATCAATTGATAAGAAAAGTGATAAAATTGTCCTACTTTATTTAATATAATTTTATTATTACTATCATATCAAAATTTTATTTTATATTATACTTCTTTATTTCCTCTCACTTTTTCATTTACACAAACAACTAATTAATCATACTATTTGCTATTACTTTCATTCTTTTCACTTTTTTTCTTTATTTCATTTTTCTAAATCAAACAAAATATTAAAGATCAAAATAAAACAAACAAAATTTAAAGAACGAAAATAAAACTTAACACATGAAATGTATAATTTAGCCTTGTCGTTTCTAACATCCCTTATTTTCCTTCTTCTTATGATATTCTTTGTAGCAACATAACTTTCAATGAAAAAGTAATACAAATTCAAGTTCAGATGTTTAAACCAAATCTAACAACACCGCACAAATACAAACAATTTAAGCATGACTTTACGCACTGCAACCAAAAGCTAAACAGCATCACCCCAATTCCATTTCTTGGTTAGATCGAAATAAAATGAAAAACTTTAAGAGGTGCTTTAATCACAACCAAATTTTGGGTTTTGGTCGAAATTGATTTTTTTTTATTTATAGGTTGAATTTTAGGATGTTTGATTTAATTTAATTTTTTGAACCAGATCTATTCAATTGACTTTCCTGCTCTCAATGTATTATCTTAATGTTAAAAGTCTAATATCATAATTTCAAAAAACATTATTCAAATTTCATATAAAATCCTTGTAATATAGTCATCGATATTATAAAAAAAAAAAAAAAAAAAAATCAACCTTCTAATTTTTTTTTCTTCTGTGTTTTAATTTTTGAAATCTCTAATGTTTTTTTTACTTTGTTTGGATCTGTTCAACCAAATAAAAATTTGATTCTGTTTTTATTTTTTAATTTAATTATTTTATAAAAATGGTGTTAATTTATGTTTTGTATTTTAAAAATAATGTTAATATAATTAAAATTCAAGTGGATTAAAAAAAAATAGAAAAGTCTAAGTCATCATCACTACAAAAACCTGCCATATACCTACCGACACTTATACTTACTGTCGTTTTAACCATAGGTATAGGGCATATATATACCTACAAATATTCAAAAACTGTGGCTATAGCACAACCAAAAAATGTGGTGAAAATTTGCACGAGGTACATGAAATTTCTCTATACATTGTGAGTGTCTTGTTTTGGGGAATTTTTCTATGTGAAAACATTTCAAGTTGGAGGAGAGAAATGCTACTATTAGCTTAAAGAGAAAGAGATATAAAGATTAGTGAATTGTCATGACCAACCATTCTTTTCGTTCTTCAAAATTTCCATCGTATACAACAAGGTGAGATAAACAACTCAACATTCCACGAAAAGTAATGCAAAAAGATATATTTGATGAAATGAAGTACTTATTGTTCTTAGGTTTTTTTTTTCCTAAAGTTATTCAAAAAAATATCAAAGGTAGTAATTCCCATGTCATACATAGATTGTATTTTGCACAATACAAAATGATTCATTTTTATAGTAAACAACTTATGAATGTACGTTATTTATTGATTTCAGGTAAAAGGAAACCATATAAAATTTTTGTTAACTTATTTGTGACTTTATGAATTTTGCTTTATGAGCTACTGATGCTAAATTTATAATTACTCTTGTATTAAAGTTTTATTTATTATTCCTTCTATAAATTGGTGATATGCGATCATACACAGTCAAAATAAGTAAGAAAATAATAATGTAGTAAGTATGATAGTTAAACTTTGGTCGTCTTAAAGGATCTCAAATATAAAATTAACCAAAATTAAGAACGTTAAACAAAATAAATAAAAATGAGGATTTTTAGTTTAAAAAACAAATTGAGTAAATTATAAAGAATTATCAATTAATCGAAACAATCAATTCATTGAATTTTAGAATTCTTCGTCGAGACTCTATCACAAGTTATAGATAAACATATATTCTATTTTTATATCCTTGTTTGATCATTACACAAAACAAGCAAGTGTCATTTAATTTTATCTGAATTCTTATTGGGTCAAGCATCACAAATCATGGAATTAAACAAGTGTCATAAAACATGATTAATGCGTAACCGAATTCGACCAAACTTATAACTAAGTGTTACAAATTCTATCAATTTCTATTCAAACTAAACTAAAAAAAATCGTTCAATCTATTTTGAATAATCTCAAACAAAGGTATGAATCGAAATTGACCGGATTAAACATCCGAACATATATCGAATTCATACACAAAGATCATGCAAAGATGAGCAATTGAACGAAAAATATATAAAACCATAAAACAAAATCGCATTAAGAATCAAACCTCAAGAGTTTAACAAAATATCCTTAATCAATGGATTGATCAAGAGTTTCAGCTGTGCATGGAGGATTAAAGCACAAAACAAAATTTTGAAGCTAGGGTTTACAAAAAATGACAAAAAGTGTCACCAAAGGCTCTCATATATATAGTTATTTATAATAACCTAAATTAATATAAGGAGCTCAACCCGAAACCTATATCAAAGTGGGCTCTAATCATGTTTAATTGCACAATAGTAACTAATCACATGACAAAGTGGTCCAAAATCCCTAATCAAATCATCAGCTTCAATACATCATCCTTTTTGACCATCAAGACGTCTAAACTAGGCTTTGCATCAAACATAGAAGTTGTATCTTTGCGTCTCATCTTTCCAACGCAACCTAAATTATCTTAATCAGATAAGCATAGCCCAAGTTATGACATACTAGAGAAGAAAATATCAAGAAGCTTGTAAAAACCAAAAATTACTTAAGATAATGACTAAAGTCTAATTATGACACAAAAATAGTAAACATCGTAAAAAAATAACTAAAAAAAAATAGTGAAAACCTTAAAAATACAAACTATAAAAAGTGTATCAAAACATGTTGATTACATGGAGGAGTCAAAAACATGCTACAAGATTACTCATGTATCTTACTTAGCCACTACAAGCAATTGTATTTTTTATGACTATTATGCTTTTAACAAAAATATAACGAACCAATGAGTAATTAATGGAAACCTCATAACTTTTCTATAATAATAATAATAACAACAATATATAAATAGTTAAAAAAAAATACAAACTATAAAAAGTGTATCAAAACATGTTGATTACATGGAGGAGTCAAAAACATGCTACAAGATTACTCATGTATCTTACTTAGCCACTACAAGCAATTGTATTTTTTATGACTATTATGCTTTTAACAAAAATATAACGAACCAATGAGTAATTAATGGAAACCTCATAACTTTTCTATAATAATAATAATAACAACAATATATAACTACTTAAAAAAGACTTAAATATATTATATAAATACATTTATAATTTTATAATACTTTATTATTAATAAAACTAAAATATATCATTCACCCAAAAAAAAACTATTACAATATATCATGATACTTATTATAAATATACATTCTCTTAGTACATTTGTGTTTATAAATGTGTATTCCGATTGTGAGGTTAAAAATAATTTATTAATATTTATTTAAATATAATATGAAATTTAAGTCATGAATATTTTAATATTTTTTAATATCAATAGTTATGTGGTTCATCTAATGACTCGTTGATTTTATCAATAATCAACTAATCTAGTGCCTTGACCGTAGGTATGGCAACGGGGTGGAGACCAGTTTTGCTTCCCCCACATTCATTCGTATATATAAAATAATAATAAAAAAGTCATATTTATTATAATTAATATAATAAAATAATTATTATTAAACAATAGTAAAATTAAAAAATATTAAAATCATAATTTTATAGAGAGAAGATTATAATTTTTAATATTAAAAAAATATTAAATATATACATGTATATAAAATTTAAAAATAACAATAATATTAGTAGCGGGGCAGGTTCATGTATAGATGCAGGGTGGATATCAACACTTCAAACTTGTCCCCGCCCCTGAGTTTTAATTTCGAGGGAAAAATCTGCACTTGCACCCACATCCAATCAAAACGTGTTTTCCACACCCAAATCAAGACGGGTTTGGGTGGGTACTCTCGGGTGTAGGTTGTGTTTACATCCCTACTTGACCGAGTCGATCACCAATCCGAGTTTTAAAACTATGATCAAACTAATATCTCTAAATTTTTCCAACATCTTTACCCATTAAGTTCTTCTGTTTACACAAGTTATCACCTTTATACTGAAAGCATTAGCCACCATATTTTCTTTTGTAGGATGATAACTTAAATATGTCATAATCCTTAAAAACTTCCATACATCTATGTTCTCTCATGTTCTACTCCATTTTGATTGAACAAATAATGTAGACTCTTATGATCACTGAACAATTTCAATCTTGCTCCAAAAAGATAATGTCTCTACACTTTAAGTGTAAACACTACTGCTCCAAACTCAAAATAATGAGTTGGATAATTATGCTTATGTATCTTTGGTAGTCTTGATGCATAAGCAACTAACTTCCCCTCTTGCATAAGTATACCTCCCAACCTTTTTTTAGAATCATCAGAACAAACCACAAAAAGGTACATGATTAGCCTTCAGCCAATACATGCCAAGGATGGTACCAATATTCTTCAAAGATAGACATATCAAATCTACTACAAATAATCTGCCATATATCAATTCACAACTTTCACACATGAAATTAGTGATCACATGTTTGTTTGTAGGGGTGGATGAAAACAAGCTATAGGTTAAATGTGACATATGCAATGTCAACTATTTCACACAATCATAAGCATTAAATGAATGCATATCTCTAGAATCAAACAACACAATGAAAGGTCTTCCTTTCAATAGACGTGTACCTTGAATCAAATCCTTTGATTCAGACACTTTAGCTCCAGCCATAGCAAAGACTATGCCTTTCGTCTTTAAACACTTGGCTTATGATTTCTTCTTCACTTCTACAATTACTTCAGTTGCAACTTTTTCCTCAATACAATACCTTCTAATATGCCTTGCTTGTTGCACTATAAATAAATGATCCCAATCTCCTTACACTAGTTGGTGTACTTCCCTTGATCACATTATCCACACTTATTACCTCTTGGATAGGTTCTCCAACAACATTCTTATCCTTAATCTTCTTATCTCCACTCTTCTTGAGATCACGACCTATAGGTGCTAAGGTTCTTCCTTTTCCAACTCCAATAGGGTTTCTTCTTGAACATGTTGATTCTCTTAGTGTAAGCACCTTCATACCATCTACTCTTATAAATCATTGTTCCAAAGTTATCATGTTCCAACATCATAACCCCCTATCTAATCTTTGGACGCATATCGTTCTTGAACTCCACACACTTAGAGAAGTCACTAGTAGCATTGCAATATGGAAGGTAGATATGAGAGAGTTCCTTGAAGTTTGCACCATACTTTCGACAATCATGGTTTCTTGCTTCATTAATAAGAAATCAACCTCCTTCTTGTCTAGAAGATCCACATGAGATCATTTCTCAATAAAAATTTTCTTGAAAGCTTCAAAGGTCGCTTTAACTTCAAGTACTTCTAAATAGATTTTCGTATTGTCCCATTAGGCTTCAACTTCACTAGTTAGATTGAAGGTAGGGAACTGAACCTTCTATGCATTAATGTACTCCATGGTTGTGAAAATCATGTCTATTCCTTTGATCCACTTCAAAGCACCTTCAGGGTCAGAAGTTCCTTGATCCCAACAAGAAGACTTTTTTGCAATTCAGCATAATCAGAGTGAAGAGATTGTGACTATAAATGATTCTAATATCTTTCCAAAATCTCGACCAAGTGATCAATAAAATTTCCTTCATTGATGCTGTTATTGTTGCCATTGCCGTTGTTTTTGGTGTTCCTTGTGCGAATCATTTTTGCTCTATGAAACCAATGAACGGTCAAATGTTATCCAAAATTCTACTAAAAATCTAACGGTTAAAGTATATAGGTAAGACATGTAAGACTTTAACACTATTGAAGACAATTGAGCTCTGGTACCACTAAATGTAACACCCTTTCCCACTAAAATATTTTATAGTGTAAATATAATAAAAATACAAGTAAAATAGGTCCATAAATAAAACATATTCAAACATAGAAATATTACAATTCCAAAACATACAAAAAAGTAACAGTCAAAAAGTTCAATCCCAATAATTGTCGCACTAATCAAAGAAGACTCTATACAATCCCAAATTTATTGATCGACTACCACGTCGACAATCAATAGAAAATAAAATACTATCTATTTCATTGACGATGTGTCAGTTACTTCATCTTGTCGTCGTTAGTGATTGCTTTATCAGTTGTCATCTCATCATCTATCCATACTCATAGTGTGTAAGAAGCCATAAGGCAAACAAATGAATGCGATTCATCATTTTTATGTTCAATTTTGTCCGTGTAATTTTTTGTTTGTTTTAAATTCAACCATGTAAGTTCAATTTTGTTTTAAAATTGTTCATGTTGTTAGTGACGGCTAAATAAAGGCTAATATGACAAACATAGAAATAACAAAAATATACAAAGCGCGAACTTATAAGGACAAAAATCAAATGAAAGCATATATGTTTGGTCCCGTAAGTTTGCACCTTTTTTTAGTTTCTTTTCTATAAGTTTGATTTTTAATTTATTTTTTCCCTTCTTCGTTTGATATATTAGCTTTTTGTTTAACAGTTACTAACACCAAGAATGATTTAAAATAAAATTGAATTTATTAAGTTAAATTTGAAACCACAAAAATTACACGGATGAAAACACAAAATAAAAGAAACGCTAACTTACAGGACCAGACATATCGTTTGTAAAATTTTGTAATCAAATGAAACAATTTAATATATATTTTTAAGAGTTATTTCTCTTTTGCCCTATCATTCATATATCAAATATTATAATTTACATAAACATGAGAACATAATTTTATTTGATAAATTAAACTCTATAAACCATGACATCTGTTATTTAAATAACTATAAAATAAATAAATAAAACAAAGTACACTTATATAAAAACCATATGCCATTTATAAATTATATGACAATTTTGTCTCTTTAGAAATTGCACAAAAGAAAATACACTTATATATGTACATGAATATTATAAAAGTGATTTAGCAACACATATTATCACTTGTATCTCTAAAATATACACATGTTCAAAATATATATCTGATCTTAAATAACTTTCAAAAAGAAAATTTAATATTAATTCTATCTAACAAGAATATTTTGAAAATTTAAGATAACTAGATTTAGAAGATTTCCAAAATATACCACTACATATAACCCACAACTAGAATTTAGGAGATTGTTTATATTTATCTTGATTTAATCTCAGGTTTTGTTTTTGTTTGGACATATAATATATATACTCATTGTTATTTCATACAAGCTAAGGTATAATAAAAAAGAAAAAGTATAAATTTAGTTCTTTAGAAACTTACCATGCCACTAATTCTTTTTATTCTTGCTTGTCATGAAATGAGATCTTTTGAGTAAAAAAAAAATGACATATTTATATTACACATCTCTTTAATGTATATTACTTGTAATGTCATTATAGAAAAGACTATACCACAAATCATACTAAGTGAGATTTTATTATATTTACTTATAATTCATCAATACTACATAATTTTATCACTTTCACTTGTAATTTATCAAGACCACGTCAATGGTAATTTCTATCACACCAATTATCATAATCACAACATTGGTTATGTAATCTATCATGTGGCATTTCATATTTATGTTCAATAATTTCTTTTTTATTCAATGAAAATTTATGATTAATCTCTTAAAATATTCTTGAAAGTCTTTTCCAATTTTGCTACTTCAAGAGGATACTTAAGTGGCATAAAAATATATGTAATTTCATTTTGTTTGAACTAATACTAAGATCAAATAGATCTTATATATTTCAATCATGGCCTAAGTGGGTAGTTCTTCAGAAACTCAACCACAAATCTTCATAAACAATTACCATGGAAAATAACAAATTTTGCAATCCTACAAGGATGTTTGATATTAAATTATTAGTTCTTCAAGAACTATACCAAAATTTCCAAGGGTGGCCAAGAAAATGGCATATTTTGAGCAATCCTAGAGAGATGCTTGAATATTAGTTTTTCAGGAACTATATCACAATAATTTTCATCAACAATTATCAAGAACAATTCACTCTTTGAACAATCATTCATAGATGCTTTAATTTTATATTTTAATTTTTTTTCAAAACTATATAAAATATGATCTTCATAAATAATGATCAAGAAAAATTATTTTTGAGCAATCATTTAGGGATGCTTTTAATGTTAAATTCTTCTTGAATTTAACAAGAATAAATAAATAAAAATATAATAAATATAAAAATCCAAATAAACTTCTTAATAAAATTTATATGCAAAAATAAATACTAAAACATACAGAGTAACAAGATTAAAATTAAATTTTCTCATGATTTGTTTGATAGAGAATCATGTTGATAACATATTATGAAATAAACTAAAAGAGAACAAGATAAAGATAGAGTAATAGAAATATGAAAAACCAAAAAATGAACATCCATTATATTTCTCCCCTAACTAGTCTATTAATAATTGTACTATAGTCAAATAATTATATTTTATTTAAAAAATTAAAATGTTTAATAATAAATAAACTATTGACTGATAATCTCTAAAGCATCACTCTCCAATATAGTTCCTAAAATGTAAAAAAACAATAAAATTTTAAAATTTATGGAATCCGTTACTTTAGTATTTCATCATTAAGATCTTAAGGAAATGAAAAATTAGGATTTTTTATTTTTATTCTTTTTTATCTATATTCTATTTTCAATTTTTTTTTTTCAAATACCCCACTTTAAAACTAATATACAAAAATATTCTAATAATTTATATTTTTTGGAGGTCGCAAGGCAGGGATGTGATCATTTGAAATAATTTTTTTTTCTCCTTCAAGAGATCGCATCATGGAGATGCGACCATGTATACTTAATATATTTTCATTTGTTAAAAAAAAAAAAAGAATACACCTCTTGAAGAAGGAGATAAAAGAAAATATAAGTTACTCTCTCCGTCCTCACATTTATAAAAATAATTTATCTTTAAAAGACTATTACATTTTAGTTTTTAATATAATTTTAATTTCTATTTTTTAGTTGTACCATCTAATTAATAACATTTCCAATTATTATCTTTCACTTTATATTTTTGGTATTTATCAAACCTTAATGATTAATAATGATAATTTGACAAAGTCACTAATTTATCTTTCCTATTTATCATATTCTCTTTTTAATTTATGTGAAATAGTCAAATGTGAGTGTTATTTTGAAACGGAAGAAGTATGTGATACACTTTTTAGTATTATCAAGGAAGGAAACATTGAAGATATTCAAGGTCTTAAACTCCAATGACAAGAGCAAGGTCGAAGAAGACAAAATAAACTCTAAATAACTTGATATCCACTCTTTTTGAAGTAAGTCCAACTCAGAAAAAATTAAAGCTCAAGATAGTAAATTGATTAATATAAATTGAAGAAATTAAAGAATGAAGGTTGCATGTGTTATCAAATTTTATTACTAATTTTAATTAAAATAGTGGATCGAATTAGTAAGTTTATTTGGTTCTAATTTTAAGAATTTGGAATAGGTAAAATTTAAAAAATATGTAAGGTGCTACCACTTTAAAAGGCACAACAATACTATTAGAATGCATATTTGGATGATATTGTTATTTTGTGAGACTTAACTTTTTGAATTTTTGAAAGAATTCACTTTAAAATTATCAAAAGTGTCGATCTTTGTGGTGTTCTTTTTGACTTATCAATATTTGAATCAAAATTGTGTTTGGAGAACCAAAACTAAAAAAAAAATAAAATCAAATGACTATTTTCGTAATTGAACTAAAATAGGAGGA
Source organism: Cicer arietinum (assembly GCF_000331145.2). NCBI lineage: Eukaryota > Viridiplantae > Streptophyta > Magnoliopsida > Fabales > Fabaceae > Cicer > Cicer arietinum. The sequence goes on along the minus strand of NC_021165.2, from coordinate 54,659,479 downwards.
ATAAAAGTACGATTAAGTCTACATTTTTTTTACACTGACAATCATGATAATTAAAGTCTAAACAAATTTCATAAAATTTATTTATATTTATTTTTTACAAAAATATAAAAAATTAAATATATTCAATTACCATCCTTAATAAATATAAAACTACATTTATATGTATTCATTGGTAAAAGAGATTTTTATTTTTAGGTATAATTGAGATGAAAAAAAAATTCGCAAAAAAGGAAAAAGAAAACAAACAAGACATGAAGACATTTTCGTAACGTGTCACCTTTTGAGTGGATTACCAAACACAGAATTAGCATTCAAATCACCCCAACGGCCCAACCCATTCGCACACAGTACAAAGTATTCAACACACACAAGTCAAGTGAGTTTTACTAGTTTTAAATTCAACTAAAATGCGCCAGCAACGCGCAATACGCACCCCCTCGAATTTCCTTTTTCTTGGTATCTCGCGCACTTTGCGTATTAAAGTCCAACACCTTCTCTTTCTCTCTCTTCACTATAGTTAAACTCCGTTGACTGCAGGAAAATCATAAATCCTTCACAACTTTTTTTATTTTCTTTCCTTTTTTATTTTATTTTCCTCTCCTCATATTTATCACCGCCGCAACTCGCCGGAAAAGTTTTAATCGGTGAAATTTCCGATAACCGTTACTATTTTCAATTACTCTCCAGTTTATTCCTTCACATAATTTCTCTCGCGTATTCGCCTTAGTTTACAAAACTAAGGTTCGTGAAACCCTAGCCGCCATTTTCATGTCGATTGGAGGAATTTTTCTGGTGCTGTTGTCGTTTGAATAGATAACCTTATCTGATTCTGCGTTTTTTGTGATTTATTGTCGTTTTTGTAATTTTCGTAATTATGAAGAGATTGAGGTCAAGCGAAGATCTTCACTCGTACAACAACGGTGAAAAGAATAATGGTGTAAAGGATTCAAATCTGAACCGTTCGTTTTCATCTTCTGGTCAGAGAAGTTTTTACTATAAACAAGAGAATGTGCGCAAGGGTTTGCTCACTTCCTCTTCATCACGCTACGAAAGGGATCGGACGGTGGAAGAAGATCGGGAGGGTTCGAGAGTCGTTCGGAAGCGATCTGAGCATGATTTCGATGGTTTTGATAGGAGGAAGGGGTTTGATCGGTATAGGGAAGGTGGTGGTTATAGTGGTGGTGGTGGAGGTGGAGATAGGAATTCGATTCATCGGTCGGAGAGTTTCTGTGGTGGATCGAGGAGGGAGTTTCCGAAGGGATTTCGATCAGAGAGGGATCGGTCGAGAAGGGAGGGAAGTGTATCTTCGTGGAGAAGAGGTTTGAAGGATTTTGATGAGAGCAGTAGAGGGAGTAATAATAATAACAATAATAGAGTTGAAGAGAGAGTTGTTCGTTCGCCCAAGGGATTTTCAAGGGATGTGAAATCGCCAACTTGGTCCAAGGATTCAGAGAGCGAACATTCGAAGAAGAGATCTCCTTCTCCGAGGGTGTTTAGAGAAGCTAAGTCTAAATCAAAGTCACCTTCTTGGTCTAAGGATTCAGAGAGTGAGCAATCCAAGAGTGTTAGTGTTGAGGTGAAGAAAACTGAAGAGTTGTTGCAACAGGTACAGTGTGGAAGTGCTAGTGAAATGGAAGAGGGGGAGCTTGAACCTGAACCCGTCTCGCATACCGATTCTGAACCGGCTCTTAAAGATGTACCAGCTGGAAGTGAAAGCCAGGAAACCTCTGAGGACAAACAAGTGCATAAGCAGAATGAGTGCCCACCCGGTGATGCAGATGTTGTTATGGAAGAAAAACAGTTGTTGTCGAGTGAGAAAGATGCGAAATCTAAGGAGGATATTGATTTGGAGGTTAAAGATGCAGAGAAAGACGTTCATGAACAGCCTCAGACTCGAGATAATCCAACTGAGAAATTGCCTGTTACAGAGACTGAGATTGGAAACGTCCGTAATGATGGTGATGATAAGAAAGATGTGTGTTTGAATGGTGAAGATACTCGCTCCGAGGATGAAGCTGAGAAGGAAACATATAAGGAGAAGGCATTGGTTAATGAAGAGGAGCATGTGGAGGACAAGGGTGTAGGTGGTGGTGACAGACCTGAGTTAAACGATGAAGGCTCAACCGAGAATGAAGTTGCCAACGAAGTGAAGGAAGAAACAGTCACTGCAAAGGATAAAGGCAAAAGCGTCTCGGTCACGCCTTCTGATGTTGCTTATTCTTCAAAAGATGGAATGTGGATTGATAGAGAGTCAAAAGATATCGTGGCATGCCCTGAAGATGCCATGGAAGGTCCGAGCACAAGAGGGTTTGAGCTTTTCTCTAGATCTCCAGTGAGAAAAGATGAAAAGTCCGAACGCACGGTCCTCAAAAAGGAGAAAGATGAAATTCTTGCAATGAGGCAGCTTGATCTTACTCTTAGCTTGCCAAATGTTCTGTTACCGATAGGAGCTCAGGAGACAATATTGCAAGCCACTCCTGGATCTCCCAGTCAAGCACGGAGTGTTCAGTCTCTAAGTAATACATTTTGTACTAACTCGGATGGTTTTACTGCATCAATGTCATTTTCAGGTTCCCAATCATTATATCACAATCCAAGTTGTTCTCTAACGAAAAATTCAGTGGACTATGAAAAATCGGTTGGCAGTCGCCCCTTGTTTCAGGGAATAGATTGGCAGGCCCTGTCTCAGGGAGATCCCAAGCAGAAAGAAGTTCCCTCTGGTCAGAGAAATTTGACAAATGGGAATGGCTCACTTTACCAGCCTCAAGCATCATGGGGCATTTTAGACACTCAAGCTGTGAAAGGTGGTCAACCTTCGAGGGCTCTAGAAGGAAGCTCGAAAATGGGCAGCGGACTTGAAAGGCAACTGAGTTTTCATAAGCAGCTTTCAGGACATTCAAGGCGACATGATGATGTTCGATCTCCTACACAAAGTGTTGGGTCTCATGACAATGGATCAAATTATAGTTTTGAGAAAAGGAAGGAGGTTAGGGAAAGGAGTAGCGGTAGTCTACATCGATCTACCAGCCAGAAGGGACAAGAACAATTTCTGATGGGTGGACTTGATTATGTTGAGACAATCATTGCAAGAGTAGTTTCTGAACCTGTGCATGCAATGTCTAGAAAGTTCCATGAAATGACCGGACAGTACATAACACGGCTGAAAGAGGGTATTCTGGAACTCATGCTCAATGCAGATAAGCATGGACAGATACTTGCTTTTCAAAAAGTTTTGCAGAACAGGTCTGATATAACCTTGGATGTTCTAGTGAAGTGTCACCGAGTGCTGCTGGAAATTTTGGTTGCATTAAAAACTGGTGTAACTCATTATCTTCACCTAGATGATAACATTTCATCTTCGGATTTAGCTCAAGTTTTTCTATACTTGAAGTGTAGGAATTTATCATGTCAAAGTCAGTTGCCTGTTGATGAATGTGATTGCAAAATTTGTGTGCAGAAGAATGGTTTTTGCAGGGAATGTATGTGTCTTGTGTGCTCTAAGTTTGACAATGCGTCGAATACGTGTAGTTGGGTTGGGTGTGATGTTTGTCTTCACTGGTGTCACACCGACTGTGGATTACGAGAATCCTATGTTAGAAATGGGATTAGTACTACTGGAACAAAAGGAATGACTGAGATGCAGTTTCACTGCATTGCTTGCGACCACCCTTCTGAGATGTTTGGCTTTGTCAAAGAGGTGTTTCAAAGTTTTGCAAAAGAGTGGTCAGCCGAAACTCTTTGCAAGGAACTTGAATATGTAAAGAGAATCTTTTCTGCCAGCAAGGATATAAGAGGTAGACAGTTGCATGAGATTGCCGATCAAATGCTGCCGAGGCTGACACATAAGTCGAACCTTCCTGAGGTTTGGAGACACATCATGTCTTTCCTTTCTGGTGAGTAACAAATGTCTTTGATGGTTTCATACTTGCATTGTTTTATTATTTGAATGCTTTTAGCCTAATTTTACAGTATATAGATGAAAGGCTTGCATGAAGCAAGGATATCTGTATTTTGGTGTTTTTTTTGTAGCTGTATATGGAAAATTAAGTGTAATTTGCTATGTAAACTTCAATAAATCTAATTTATTGGCACATTTTACTTTGGGCATATGCATGTCAAGATACTTGGAATATTTGGCCCAAATTGGTCATGTTAAATTATATGTCATCAAGGTCTATAGACATGTTCTTTAATTTCTTTAATAGTTCGAATATATAGGTAAACCATCAATGCAAATTATACCTTTTCATGGCATTGTTACCTACAGTATGGGACTTATTCTTGCTGTTTGAATGACATTAAAATATTATGGTTGTCGCTTGTCAGATTTAAATGACTTTGTTTTATTTCAGTAAATCATTCTATTAGACCTGATATTTTTTGGAATGTACAAAACCATGTCGATTGCTTCATGTCAGAATAGGTTTTGTGTATTCATGTTGGAATATAGTTTGTGATGATGTTAACTCAATATACAAGATCTACAAGAAGCGGATATACCTGCACTATAGGATAGTGGAAGTTTAACAAACCACTATTGTAGTGTAGCGTAGCATAATCTGAACTAATTGCTATTTTTTGCATTCCCCAATTAACAACACTTGTATCATACAATTTTCCACATATGAGTTCTTAGGCATTTATTTCTTTGGACGTTTGCAACTTTAGTGTTTGTGAATGCTGAATTGTACTTATTTACATCCATTATGGTTAATTGCAGGTTGTGATTCTTCCAAATTAACCACGACAACAAACTTTTCTGGGAAGGATCAAGTCAAAGAAAACAATGGGGTGGCTGGGCCCAGCCAGGAAGCTGCTTGGCTAAAGTCTATTTATTCTGAGAAGCCGCCACTGTTAGAACGGCCTGCAAACATGCTTCCTAGCTTTGACCAGAATAATAGTAGAAGGCCCCTGGTGCAAGAGTTGCAGATTAGTAGTGTCCCAAAGGACTTCTGTTTTGATGAATTGGAGAGTATAGTAAAAATCAAACAGGCAGAGGCTAAAATGTTTCAATCTCGTGCTGATGATGCTAGGAGGGAAGCTGAAGGGTTGAAACGCATAGCCCTTGCAAAGAATGAGAAAATCGAAGAAGAGTATGCCAATCGAATTGCAAAGTTACGGTTGGCCGAGACAGATGAAATGCGTAAACAAAAGATAGAAGAACTCCAAGCATTAGAGAGGGCTCATATGGAGTATTTGAACATGAAAATGAGAATGGAGTCAGACATTAAAGATCTGTTATCCAAAATGGAAGCTACTAAAATGAGCCTTGCCATGTGACCAGATCAAAATATTTAGAATAGTTCTTTCAGGTAAATGTAATATGTCTAATCCTGAAATTTGTAGGTTCTAGTGCTCTGTCTTATTGTTGGGTGCTGCTGTAGTTTCTGATCCACAGTTATATCTATTTGTTGTTATGAGCTGCTAACCAAGATCTGTAGAGTCCATCACAGTAGTTATCAGTCTTATAAAACAATATCATTTGTGAAAGCAGTTTTAAACAGTTTATTTTATTATTAGAAAGACAAAAATGGCCATGTGGCTGGATTTGCTGTACAGACTTATTGTACTGACTGGCAGCTGTAGGAAAATTATAATTTAAAAACCTTGGTGGATATTGTGTGCTTTGAACTTTGCTGTTGGGACTTGACTTAACATATTTGTTGCATTTTGGTCAATTAATGATTTCATCATGGTTATTTTTTCTGTACAAGTGTGATCCAGCTGTACCTTTTTCATTATCTTTTTAATAGGTAAATGGCAGTAATTTAGTATTTATGTTAGGTCTGGTTTGGAATTCAGGTCGTTGAAGTGGTGTTTATGTTTATCGGTGGTGATATGTTCATTTTAAAATAAAACAAGAATTTTATAATCTATTTTTGGTTGAGTTTTAAGGAAAAGTTGTTTTGAAATTAAGTAAAAAAATCAATTCAACAAATATGTACAGGAAAATAATTATGGACAATGACTGGGGTTGTGGACGATAGTTGTGTCGATGGTGGTTGAAGGTGGTGGGAGGTGGGTGGTGATTATGCTAGGTGTTCTAGATGGTGGTCGGAGGTGGATGGAGATCGTGGTGGGGATTGTCAAAGGTGGTCAAAGATGCTAGTAGTGGCCACAAGTGGGTGGGTGGATGAAGGTGGTCAGAGGTAGGTGGTCGATGATAATGGTGGTTGTCGGAGATGATGGTTGTTAGAGGTAGTTGATTGGTGGTGTTTGCGGTGGTCAGAAGTGGTGGTGGTCAATGGTGGTTTAATGTGGACGGTTGATGATTGTGGCAATTTTTTATGATGGTCGGTGTTCGGTGGTGTTTATGTCTACTAATGGTCTCATGTTAATTTTAAAACAAAAATATCAATTATAAAACCTATTTTTTTGATTTTGAATTATATGAAAAACCTGTTTTGAAATTAAGTAAAAATTCAACTCAATTCAATTCTACCTAAATAATTTTTAGTTTTGAATTTGACTTTCAAAACAAAAAACAAGAAACTCAAACCACATTGAAAATGACTTTTATTTATTCGAATAGACCAATCCTAGACTTTTTAAAAAGCCTATTTAAATCTAACAAGCTGATTCGTATATATGAAATTAAATATATATATATATATATATATATATATATATATATATATTAAATAATAAAATAAAAGGTTCTTCATATGTTTGTAAGAAATATCCTTTATTACATCTATTTAAAAATAATTTTTTTATATTTATGTAATAAAAGACTATTAGAAATTTGAATTCTAATTTTTTGTTCTCACTTTCCAGCGTCCAAACCTATTGTTCTCTATCAAAACCATTGTACTATAAATTCGTCGATTGTGTTTTATTCTTTTTTTATACAATAGTGTTTTTTTTTTACAATAGTGTTTTATTCATGTACATATCAAATTTGTTGTAAAAAGTAAAAAAACAAAAGAATGAAATGTATGAATTCAATAGAATTCACGCAATTTAATAGACTAACCGATAAAGTCAGATTTTTAAAAAGGCCAAACCAAGATTTAAAATAAAGCCTTTGACATATAATATGTCAGATTTATACTTTAATTTTTTTAAGTAGGTATGTCTTGTTTAAGCAAGACTCGGTCTGACCCAGTCTATTTCTATACATTGACTCACTAACTGGTATGTTTGTTATTCTAACATGGATGTCCATGAAGCTTCAACATGATTTGCATCATTAACGTTGTGCAATGATAGTATAAGGAAGGTATTAGCATCCTACGATATCCGTTACCTATACTTTATTGTGCAAAATCAATTAATGTTAACTTATATAAATTTGTTTCTCCTTGTTATTAAATGCATATATACATTGGGCTTCTATGAAGATAATTTTGAAATAAAAGTTGGCTAAAAAGAAAAAAAAAAGATTTTTATTATTGTACTTGACAAGAGTGTGATCTTGCTCATACGTATCTCCCGGTGCGATGGAAAAATCAAAACTACGTAGTTCTTAAGTAGAAAATGTTGTTGTGTTGATCACTTTTAAAGAAATGCGTTTGTGGTACAGTAAAATGGTTTGAAAAATGTTGTTACGATGAGTAATTTCATTATTAATTTGAATTTGGTTTAGAAAATTTAATATCACAAAGTTGTCACAACTTAAACATCTTAAACTATCATTAACAAGATGTAACATTTTAGTCGGTCTTATTTTATTAAAAGATAATTACTACTTAGAGCTTAAGATCATCAAGTTGTTGCAACTCCGACGTCTTAAAACTAAGGTTGACAAAATGTAACATCCTAACCAATCTTTTTATCCACATTGATTTTGAATAAAATATATTTTATTTTATTAAAGATAATAATAATAAACCTAAGAATAAAATTAGATGTATATATAACTCATTAGTGGTTGATGTTGGTTGTACTTAACTCAAGACTTAATAGGAGACTAAAATAACAATTATTATAACACAAGAATAAAACTAAAAGAATTGAATAAAACTAATATAAAAACAAAAACTAACACTAAATCAAAAACTTGAATGTCTAAATGAGAGCAAACATGTTTTTTAATAGAACAAATAAATAAATGTGTTAGACAAAATACAACCTTAAATTGACATATCTAACAACTTCTAGAGGAAACGACCAGAAGATACCACTAGAGGATACCATCAGAAGTATGTAAAAAAAATCAGAAGAAGAAAATCAGAGGAAGCGATTCAAAATTGGAAGAAGAAAATCAGAGGAAGCAATCAAAGGATATCACCATGTGTAAAAAATTTGGAAGAAGAAAATCAGAGGAAGCGACTAGAGGATACCATAAAAAATATGTAAAAAAATTGGAAGAAGAAAATCAGAGAAAGAAACCAGAAGAAGCGACCTAAAAATACCATCAGAAATATGTAAAATAATTAGAAGAAGAAAATAAGAGAAAACAGCCGGAGGATACCATAAAAAATATGCCAAAATTAGAAGAAAAAAAAGAGAGGAATATACTATAGGATACAAATAGCTCTTTTTGATGACAAATATTAAACATATGACTTATTGTTACTTATTATTTTTATTTATTTATTTTTTAAAACGAAAATTCTTTTGGCCAAACAAAATTGGAGGTACTGTGTATGTTAATAATTCATCAACATTTTTACCTCTTCTTTTGATAGGCTGGCTTTTGATGTGAATGACACATTGTTTTTTTTAAGTGTATGAAACTGTAGCTTAAAGAAAATGAAGGCATCATGTCAGGTCATAAACTTATGAAACCCATGATGCACCCTCGTTGGAGCAGAAAAATCTGTAAGAATTCTAATGGTATTTATTAACTAAGTACTAAATTAGTAGCAAGAATGATAAGGTAGCTAGTATGGTGGTTTAGAAAAGGGAAACAGTAATTTGAGTGATAGAGTGTCTATCACGTATGGATTTTTTTCTAGAAACAGGGTCTATCATGTATAAAACCTTAAGATTTTGAATAAATGTCTTTTGAAAAATTAAATCTCTGTCTTTATTCCTACAAAGCCACTTTCCAATCTTAGTTATCTTTTGAAACAGTCATTTTTGGGACCTATCATATCACAAATGCAAGTGCAGTATGCATTGGTGTGCATTTTCACATGGTAATTGGATTGCATTCCCCACCCTTATTTGCTTTCAGACACTTATTTTCTACTGTTAATCACGAACTTCTCGCTCCACTTTTTCATCATAAGAAATAACGAGTTTTTGTCTGTGACAGTGGAACCCGATACCTGAAAATAAGTACCACCGTCCATTTATTCACACTACCACTGATAAAATGTTACATGGATCTTACCAAATTATGTGGGTCCCATTTGAATTTGGTGGGACCTATGTGAATTTCAATCAACAAAGTGTGTTTGCTAGTATTATTCTCTCCGAAACTACCCTTTCTATTGGTTTGTAGAGATTGGGACTAGAAAAAAGTGTATGGAATCACCCAAATCTTAATTTTGAAAATATAATAGTAATATTTCAGATTATTTTTTTGGTAGTAGTGACTTTTGATATATTAAGTTTGAAGTAGTTATATTTTGAAGAAACATAAACAAATTTCATTGCTGAATCAAACACAGCACAAATAGTTTAGACTTTTAAAAAAGACGTTAGAGATCACAAATAGATTACATATTTGCTACATCCATGGGTGTGCATAATATTTGATTATAAAGAATTATTTGGATTCACATTCAAAACTACTTATAAAATATTCAAATATTTGAATTTGGATAGAAATCAATTCTATTGAACAGTTTTGGTTATCCAATAATCAATAATCGGTTACTAACCTATATCAAATACATAAGTCAAGTTTTATTTTTCTTATTTTAATAAAACCGTTTTGATTATGATTAATGATGAAATTTTACAATCTGACTCGTTGAGGAGCCTTTTTCCGATCCGTTCTATGAGCATGGGGTGTTGATGGTAGGTGGAGCGATGAGGAGGATGATTAGTCATATACTAATATAAGTTTGTGTTTAGATTCGTTGAATTTTATTGATCTTGGAGAAGAGAGTGATCTTGAAAAAATGGAGTCATTAATGAAAAAAATTAAGGTTGAAAATAAAGTTAGGAGTAGGGGTGCAGTTAAGAAATGGGAGATCTGAGTTGAGGAGATGATAAAGATTGCAATTTAATTGCAGGAAAAAAATTGATGGTTGGATTGTTGGAGTGTGATGGGATGCAATCAAAGTATAATTATTGTGGTGATCATGGGCGAAAACTCGTGGTGATGACATTTTGGTGATTGGAGGATTCTTACAATACGAGCCTTTTTTTGGTAAAAAATAGATGGTGTGGTAAGTGGAAAGGGGGACAATGATTTGTTTGCCTTTATTTTAAACAAAATTCATAAAATTAATTATCATCTTTAATAGGCTAAATTACATCCGTGGTCCCTTCACTTAAGTTCAGGTAACGTTTTAGTCCTTTATCTTTTTTTTTTCTTCCCGATTTAGTCCTTTATTCATAACAATATCAAATAAAGTATGAAAATATGAGTTTATTTGAAGATTTGCGTTACGAATTTGATGAAATTTGTATTATATTTAAGAATATAAATAATTTTATGAGTTTTGATTAATTTTTTTTTTGAATTTTTGTATAAAAAAGGATAACATTGTTGAAATTTTAAAACATAAAATATCAAATTGTCACTTAAAATTAAAATAAAGGACCAAGTCGGAAAAAAAAAAAAAAGATAAAGGACTAAAACGTTACCTGAAATTAAGTTAAAGGACCACAGATGTAATTTAGCCTCTTTAATATAATGCAAGTTTCATTAATTTATAATTCAAATTTTGAAATAAACTCATATTTTTATTTTTTATATTTTTAAATTTTTGTAATAAAATTAAATAAATGACCAAATCAAAAAAAAAAAAATAAAAAATTAAAGTGTTATATGAAATTAAGTTAATGGATCACATAAACAATTGTGTGTATAATAAATATGGAATCACGAAATGAAAATTAGTACATGACAAAATCTAAGGAAAATCGGTCAAATGCAGATGAGTAATGTCAATAAGACAAAATAAACAACCAAATCCTACATGTGAAGTCAATAGGCCAATACTAATGACACTTGTTGGCCTCTAACGCATTAGCGCTAAAAATATCCACTCAAGCATTGAGAAAAATTGTCATGAACGTGGTTCGTCATTGGGTGAGAAGTTAGTGTTTTATTCTTGTGTGTGTATATATAATATATAACTGGTCCAAACTAGATTAAGGAGGATGACTCAAATGGTATTATGATCGGTGCTTTGTTGCCCAATTATGGGGGTAGTATATGCAATGACTTTGATGTTCAAGTAAGTGTCTACTTGAAGAAAGTGAGAGGTAAATTGGATGAAAACGTGTCTACTTGAAGAAATTGAGAGGTAAATTGGATGAAAAAGTGTGCAATTGACAAAGTGATCGAACCACTCTTTATATAGGAAGGTGGTCCTAGTCCGTTGAGGACAAAGGCAATAAATGCATAGGGTATCATGTTGTGATTCTCAGCGTTCCTCCTTCCTGACAGTTAGGTTTAGGATATCATGTTGTGAAATACTTACATTATAAAGTTTAATCTTAAATTGAGAACATATTGAAGCTATTATAATCTAAAATAAATACTAAACAAAAAAAGAGAAGTTAAAAATCTGCATTCACCATTGGACGTCTCATATTATCTCTTCAAAAAATTAACCTTAAATACAATTTTGGGTAAAAAACTTCTCATATTTAATTAATACTTCTTTTGCCTTAACTTTTTTTATTTGTAACTTCTTTTGGCTTATTATGTGCCTCGTTTTAATGTAGATATTTATTAAAAAATTATTATTTATACCATTTTAAATGAAGAGAATAATATATTAAAACTAAAATATATATCCTTGTTCTTTATTAATTATTTATCTATTATATACTTGTAACCACTTTAGTAAATAAGAGTAATACTGAAAAAATTAATAAACTTTACTTTAAAATTATATAATGAGAACTAGTTATAGATGGATAAATATTTTAAATATGATAAAAGATAATAAATGAAAAAGAGAATAGATCAATTAATTCTCAACCACTTAAATTTGTATATGTGGATAATCCAATTCCAAGTTTAGAAAAGGGGTGATTTGGGATCTATTTAAGTAAAAATTCATCTTCAGCATCGTTTTTCTCCATCTTTTTATCCAATTAAGCGATGTGATTTTTAAATATATCTATTTTATCTTTGTGTTTTTCTATTGTTTCGTTGCTTCCGTACAACGTTGTTTTGTTAACCGTCTTGGTACAATATTTTTGGTTTTTCCGTTTAATTTTCGTTCACATTAACTTTTAATACTGACAAATTCAACCAATAATTTTAGCGTTATCAATGTTGCAGATCAAATGGTATAAATATTCTAATCACTTTAACTTTATCCAATTTACAAACATTTTACCGTTTTATGTTATTAATATAGATATTGTAAGTTTACCCGCATATTCAACTTTTTGTTTTTAACAAAGTTGTATTTGTATAGTTCTCGATTGATTTATTCTCTTAGTTTGAATGAATAAAAATGTAAACCCCTAAATTAAAAAAGAAGATTTTAACAAAAATATAGCTGAAATTCTCAATTTTCAATGAAAGTTGTTTTTAAAAAATAAAGCCAAGAAAGAACATTTTAAATTAACCAAATAAGGCAATACAATTAACTAAAGTACATCACATTGACAAATTCATAAAATGAACTAAATTCTAACACAAAAACACTAAGTGTGATCTAGTAACATGACTTCACTTTTCATTAAAGATCTAGGAGCAATCTAATGATACTCTTCAATTCTTTAAAGCTAAGAATCTAGAAAACATCACCTCATCAATATAATGAGTTATAAATCCGGTAATATAGAATTTATAAAATAGTTTAAAGATGTCTTTTAGTCATGTCGATGTACTAAGCATAAAAAATCTTCTCGTCAATAATTCTTTAAAAACATTTATTATCATCACATAATAAAATAAGACGTGTATTCTTAAAATAATATGAAAAACTGTAAGTCCGTATACTAGTTTGCAGTAAAGTGAGTCACCTGAGAGAATACTAGTCTATGAGTAAGGTGAGTCAAACGTCTATTGACCGCATGTAGCATCGTCCCACTTGCTTATCCCTTATATTGCTTATCTCTTATTAGTCATCGTTTCCATGTTTTACGAAGGCATAATATAACTCACCATAAATGTGATATTTTATTTTATTAAAGGAATATTTCGAGATTAAAATGTCCACCAAACAACTATATAGAAATAGACATGAGGAAGAAATCAAACAAATTTTTATGCTCAATTATTTGAATTTATATGATGATAAGCTATTTGTTATACAACATTATATGAAAACGTTACATGATTGATTTCATACTTCTCATTTCTTCTAGAGTTCATGACAACAAATGCATGTTATCTTTACATTTCATTAACAAGCATCTCTTTGTCAAAATTCCTTTTAGTTAACGTTCCATTAAATAAGTGATAACAAAAATTTCCTTGTCATGAAAGCTTAGAAAGCCAACATACTTACATAAAACTCCCAAGAATAAAGTATATAACAAGTGAAGAATAAGACCAAAACAGAAAATCATAACCGGTTAAAAATATTAGGCTATATAAAATTTTATAAATATAACCAATTTGACTATTGTTTTCACTTATCAAAGAATTTCAAGATCAACATAGATACAATCAGGAAAATCAAAATATGGAGGTTTGGTTATTAAATTCCACATTTAACTAGTAACTTATGATAGAATCCCTAATCCTCATGTTAACTACAAGAAGTGCACAACTTGAAATATAATGGTAGAGAATCAACCAATGATTCATTAAAATAAATATAAAAAAACAAATCAATTATAAGATCAAACAAAATATTACACCAATTCAAAAGTTTATTTTTTGTGGGGAGGGAAAAGTTGAAGTTTCAAATAATAGTTGAAAAAATAATTTATAGATAATTAACATGCCTTATTCAAAATATAATGCATGCAAAGATCTTTAAGAACTCCGATTCCCATTTTCATCAAAAACATATTTTTCTAGTAAACCCCTTCTAGATTGACATGCATGAACCAAATTTTAGGAAGGATCAAAATCCATTCTAATAGTCACCCAAAAAAATGGTTGGAAAATAAAATGCATCTCACTATTACATGTAGGTTGAATATCTTGGGTACTCAAACAAGGTTTCCCTTATCCCTCAAAACAAGTGAGGTTGATAGTGACAATAGAATAGAACAAAATATGTCATTTCAAATAGTTCATTGCAAGAACTAGTTTTAATCTTGATAAAAGGTCAAAAGTGAAATAGTGGAAAACTTAATTAGTACATGCAAGACTTTTAAAAGTAACTACAAAGTTGTGTACAAGTAAAAGAAAATATGTAAGAGTTTTGAACTCAAATGTTTAATGTCACGATATGCAAAATAAGATAATACACCTAAAAACTTATTTGTTAATATTATCGTCACTATAGGTAGTTAAAGGGTTTAAGGTAAAACGAATCAATATAAAATTTTACAAAATTCATCATAGAAATTAAAATAAAAATCAAAAAGAGAACCTCTTCTATTCGATCAATTTTAATTTACAAATAAGTTATTTGAGTACAATCACTTTATTCTTTGAAATCATTAAATTGACAAAATTCTGACTTGTTGAAACTTCAAAATCCTGATCTTCACCAACGTCATGTTTTCAGATCATCACCAACGTCATGCGCAAATGTTAACAAGAACATATTAGACTTAACAACTCATTCTTAGACATTCTAACTTAGTTGTTAAAAAATTTACTCATTGAGGTCTTAATCTTCTAGGATGCAAAAGAAACAAAATAAATAAATGTATTAACATTTAAATAATTGAAACAGTTCCACGCAATAAACATGTCGCAAGTAATTAAATTGCCCTTTGATTACCATTCGTAAAATAATAACAAGAAAAAAAATATAACTAAAAAAACAGTTAACAACAACAAACTTGTCCCCTATCACATAATATGACGAAAGCACACAAGATTCTTCACAATCATTAGAAAGAAGTCAACTTCATCATTTAACTTTTACATTTTTCAACAAAATACATGTACATAACAATTGCCAACTAGAGTACGTTATTTCAAATAGTGCAATCTTACTATATTTCAAAACTTGTATCAATTTATTTTCTCAAAACTTATAAAATATTTCTTCAGAAAGCTTTATAATGCATAAGACTACTTAATCGTTAGAAGCATTAACAATCTAACACTCCTTTTATAAACAATTATTTCCTTCGATTCTTTGAACAACCTATTGAGGGAGTCAACCTCAGTACTTTGCTCAAAGTACTTTAAAGGATAATTACTTTACAAATAAACTAGTTTTTGACATTCTAGAACGAATCACTTTAGACACAAAACTTACAGTTAGATATTAAATCTACGTGCTCTGAATAACCAATCTTGTGCATCCAATAAGTTCATTTGTGTCATTGGATTAACATTTAGGTCATTTTCGTCCTCTCTAGGCTTATTCTAGTCTAATAAGGGTTTTTAACCAATCATGTGCAACCAATACGTGTGTTCATGTCATTAGATTAACATTTAAGTCATTTTCGTTCTTCGTAGGCTTATTCTAGTTCATTTATGGTTTTTAACCAATCTTGTGCATCCAATAAATTCATTTGTGTCATTGAATTAACATTTAAGTCATTTTCGTCCTCCGTAGGCTTATTCTAGTCCAATTAGGGTTTTTAACCAATCTTGGGCATCCAATAGGTGTCTTTGTGTAATTTGATTAACATTTAGGTCATTTTCGTCCTCCCTAGGCTTATTTTTTCTAACCACGAAAACGGTTGCCAACGTTATGAAGGATGACATTCACGTTGTTCCAGAAGAAGGTGAACAAACAGAAAAGGATAAGATAGCTGTTGAATTAACCCAATGGGAACATAATGATTACTTATGTAAGAATTATATTCTTAATGGACTTGTTGATGATCCACTACAAGAAAAACACCATTTTGTGGCCAACTTTATAAATATTTTGTGGCCGAATAAAACCCTCACAAATTAGTGACGAAAAAACCCTCACAAATGTCAAAATTGAAATTGGTCTTTATTTGTGGCTGAAAAAGCCCTCACAAATTTTTAAATATTTAACTGGATTTTGTGGCTGCCTAAGCCCTCACAAAATCCAGTTAAATATTTAAGGATTTTGTGAGGGCTTTTACAGCCACAAAAAATCAATTTTGTGAGGGCCAAATCCGTCACAAAGGCAGACGGGACAAGTGGAATTTGTGGCTGCAAAGGCCGCCGCAAAGGAACGCGCACGTGGAATTTGTGGTTGTAAAGGCCGCCACAAAGGAGGCCCAATCCAGCTGGAGTTTGTGGCCGCTTAGGCCGTCACAACTGATTGTACCGTTGGAATTACTGGCGGCAAAGGCCGCCACAAATGGCATTATAGCCGTTGGCTTTTCTGGCCGCCCAGGCCGCCACAAACGTCAATATATCCGTTGGCTTTGTGGCTGCTTTAGCCGCCACAAATGCTCAACCTGAATCTATATATATTTTTCTCCCCTCCTCCTTCATTTTTTCACATCCAACTTCTCTCTACAACCTCATTCTAACCATTCTCTCCTCCTTCTCTCTACACAAAATTACTCTTAAGCTTCATTTAAATTTGGTAAGTATAATTATATTATATATGTAGTTTTATAATTTTATTTTTTAATTTGATATAACTAATTAATGTTATTGATTTTTATTTTTACAGTGCTTGTTAATTATTTCGAAGACTTGCAAGCATATCGTACGTGAGTGAAAGCTTGAAGTCAGACGCTACTCGGCATCAAGTTAGTATTTTATATATTTTAAATTTAGATTAGTAAATATATATATTATTTTTAAAATATAGATTAGTAATATTTATATTTAGATTAGTTTTATAAATTTATTTTTAAAAAAATAGAAATGATGTTGTTTACATATTAATATATGATAAATTAAAGTTTCAAACCACGGTTAAAATATATTAGTTTTAATATAATTATTATTTAAAAAAACATTATTAAAATTGATGATATTATTATTTTTTGTTATAAATAAGTCTTGATTATTAGTCTTGATTTTTAAAAAAACATCATTTAAAATTTTATATAGGTTTATATATATTTATTGTATTGATATATATAATTTATTGTATTGATATATATATTATATTGATAATAATATATTATATATTATTGTATTGTATTGATAATAATATATTATATTGTATTGATATATATATATAATTTTATTTCGGTTTATATATATTTATTGTATTGGTAATAATATATTATATTGTGTGCAGATGCATGCTCCCCTAATTGACATATAAATATGTCAAAATTTATATATAATGCTTTTGAAAAATAAAGCAATTAATATATAAAACATCGATATATATATAAATATATATGCACATAATTTATATATTTATTTAATTTTTAGAATAAACATATACATATATATATACACACACACACACACACACACACAGATATATATATATATATATATATATATATATATGGATTTATACCGTAGTTGGATGTACGATAGGAATTTTCCTGGAAGAAAGGGTCTTAAACAACGTTTTGCTAACAAGGTTGAAGACTTTCTGAATTTTGCGAGAGTGCAACAAATTGTCCAAGATGAAGGGGGAATGAGATGTCCATGTTGTTTATGTCGATGTAGACGGTTTAAAAGTGAAGATGAAATAAGAGTGCATTTGTATGCAGATGGATTTATGCCTAACTACTGGATTTGGACTAATCATGGAGAAGAGTCTCCAGCGGCGCCTAATACTAGTACATCTATGGAGAATTATAACACAGGTCCTTCAAGTAGTACTACCATGTTAGGTATAGATTATTATAACTATCAACACTTTGAGGCGATGAATGATATGATCTCGGATGCTGTTGGGGTTAATTTGTCATTCAATGAAGATCAATATGACGATACCGATGGACTTCCCAATGAAGAAGCTCAGAGATTTTATGGTCTTTTGAAAGAGACAAATAAACCGTTGTTTGAAGGTTCTTCAAACTCAAAGTTATCAATGTGTATTAGACTATTAGGTCTAAAGTCTCAATTTCATGTTCCTGATTTAGCTTTGGATTTCATGACTAAAATGATGCTAGATGCAACACCTGTTAGAGATGGTTTGCCGCAAAGTTATTATGATGCGAAACGGTTAGTGTCAAAGTTAGGATTAGGTGTCAAGAGGATTGATTGTTGTGTTAAAGGTTGCATGTTGTATTATGACAATGAATTTGGTATGAATGATGCTAACTTAGTTGAATGCAAATTTTGTCAACAACCAAGGTATCACCAAAGGAATAACTCTAGGGTAAGTAGGGGAAAATCAATTCCAAGGAAAGCAATGTTTTACCTACCTATTGTATCAAGATTGCAGAGATTGTTTGCATCAATACAAACTGCAGGAAATATGACGTGGCATTATGAGAATAGAAGAAATTCAAGCGAGTTGCGACATCCGTCTGATGGTCAGGCATGGAAACACTTTGATCAAATGCATCCTGATTTTGCGTCAGATCCACGCAATGTAAGACTTGGATTATCCTCAGATGGATTTACGCCGTACATACAAGCATCGTCTACTCCTTATTCTTGTTGGCCGGTTATTGTTACTCCTTACAATCTTCCTCCTGATATGTGTATGTCTAAACCTTATATGTTCTTAGCTGCTGTGATACCAGGTCCTTCTAATCCTACAACTGGTATTGATATTTTTTTACAACCTTTGATTGACGATTTGAAGAGGTTGTGGAATGGTGTCTTGACATATGATATTGCTCGGAGAGAAAATTTTATGATGAGAGCTGCATTGATGTGGACCATTAATGATTTCCCCGCTTATGGGATGTTGTCAGGATGGGGCACCCATGGTAAATTAGCTTGTCCTATTTGTATGGAAGATACAAAAGCATTTACTTTAAAATTTGGCGGGAAAGCATCGTGGTTTGACTCGCATCGTAGGTTTTTACCTGCTGATCATGCATTTAGAAGGAACAAAGCTGCATTTATGAAGGGCTATGCAGAAAGTCTAGGACCCCCGCTTAAGTTGACATCAGAACAAGTTTGGAATAAAGTAAAAGATATGCCAAAGGTACATGTTGTTAATGGTGTGGCCTGTAAACCACAAGGTTATGGACAATGGCACAATTGGACAAAAAGATGTATTTTTTGGGATCTACCGTATTGGAAAGATAATCTTTTGAGACATAATCTCGATGTTATGCATATTGAGAAAAATTTGTTTGACAACATATTTAATACTGTGATGAATGTGAAAGGAAAAACAAAAGATAATGACAAAGCCAGAAAAGACATAGGTATATATTGCAGACGACCAGATTTGTTGTTGGTGGAACAAAATGGCAAGATCCTAAAATCTCGTGCGAATTACACTTTATCTACTGATGAAGCCAAATCTGTTTATCGTTGGATCAAAGAGCTGAAGACGCCTGACGGTTATTGTTCTAATTTGGCAAGATGTGCTGATGTGGAAAATGGGAGGATGCATGGGATGAAAAGTCATGATTGTCATATATTTTTAGAAAAAGAGAAAATATAGATTTCTTCGACACTTTCTCACCAGTCACTAGACTAACATCCATTAGGGTACTTATATCACTTGCGACTATTCATAACCTAGTGATACACCAGATGGATGTTAAAACACCTTTTTTAAATGGTAACCTGGAATAATAAATTTATTTGGAACAACCTAAAGGTTTTGTAATTCATGGACAAGAAGACAAGGTCTGTAGGTTAGATAAGTATATGTATGATCTTAAACAAGCTCCTAAGCAATGACATGAAAAATTTGATAACTTGATTATGTTGAATGAGTTTAAAGTGAATGAAAATGACAAATGTAATTATTACTAATATGAAAATGGCATTTGCACTATTATATGTCTCTATGTAGATGACTTACTCATATTTGGTTCAAACACTCATGTTGTAAATAATGTGAAATCATTGTTGAGTAACAACTTTAATATGAAAGACCTCGGAGAAGCGAGTGTAATCCTTGGAATCAAGATTACTAGGTCAAAAAAAGGAATTTCTTTGGATCAATCTCACTACGTTGAAAAGATCCTAAAGAAATATAATTACTTTGACTGTGAACCTGCTTGCGCACCATATGATCCAAGTGTGAAACTTTTCAAGAACTCTGGTGAAGGTGTTAGACAAACTGAATATGCGAGCATCATTGACAGTCCCAAGTATGCCACTGATTGTACTAGACTCGATAT
This sequence comes from Cicer arietinum, assembly GCF_000331145.2. NCBI lineage: Eukaryota > Viridiplantae > Streptophyta > Magnoliopsida > Fabales > Fabaceae > Cicer > Cicer arietinum. Next base: position 54,639,145 of record NC_021165.2, on the reverse strand, counting down.
TGCCTATGTTGTGAGATTGTTGTGCAGGTTTACTAGAAGACCTAATATGGAGCGTTGACACGCAATCGAAAGAGTCACGAGATACCTTAAAAGTACCATGAGTCTCAGATTACATTATCAAATATTTCCTATAGTCCTTGAAGGATATAATGATGCTGAGTGGAACACCTTATCAATTGACTCCAAATCAACCAGTGGCTATGTTTTCAGTATAACCGATGGTGTTGTATCATGGAAATGGAAGAAACAGACGATATTGGCTCAGTCCACTATGGATCTGAAATGATAACACTTGCTACTACTAGTGAAGAAGCAAGTTGGTTGAGATGCTTGCTAGCAGAGATCCCCTTGTGGGAAAATCCATTGTCAACTGTGTTGATCCACTGCAATAGTACCGCGGCTATTGCAAAGATTGAGAATCGTTATTACAACGGTAAGAGACAACAAATACGTTGTAAGCACAACACATTTAGAGAATTACTTTCTAAAAGAGCTGTTATAGTGGAACATGTATGCACTGATGAAAATTTAGCAGATCCTTTGACGAAAGGATTAGCTAGAGAGAAAGTCCTAAATACATCCAAAAGGATGGGACTATTGCCTATAAATCAATCAGTCACTTATGATGGCAACCCGACCTAAATGACTGGAGATCCCAAGAATTAGGTTCAATGGGTAATAACAAGTCATAGTGATATGAGATGAACATGCTATACTATATATGAGAGAAACATGATTCCTGAAGCGATAAAAGGATGAGATAATAGAAACTCTTACTGATATTTATACTCTATGTGGAGTGGAGTACCTAGCTACATGAGTACTCTTGATAGACTCATTTATGTGAATGTGGAAGTGGGGGCCGCTTCCTATGGAATTTCGAGGCAGAATTCCTATAGCGTTCACTATACTGGGATACACGTGCACACACAACAAGAATACATTGATTTTGTGAGGGCCAAAAGCCCTCACAAAGGAGGGAAAACAACCACAAAGTAGGCATTTGTTGCGGCCTTAGGCAGCCACAAATAAGGTGGTCACAAATCTTTGTGGCGGCGAAAACGACCACGAATTGTGAAAAATTCGTTGTCTTTTGTGATGGCTTAGGCCGCCACAAATGCATCCTTTTGTGAAAAGATACAACAGTGCTTTTTAAAATAAAAAGCACTATAAAATAGGTAGATATATTGTGCGCTTGTTATACTCGTTTTACAGCGCTTTTTGGAAAAAAAAAACGCTGTAAAATGTGCATTCAATAAATGCATTATTATGCACCTATTACAGCGTTGTCTTTTAATTTGTTTTCCAAAATCAATTTCATCCAGAATCAGTTCACACAATCAGTACACAACAACATAACTATATAACTTTATAATTTAACTTTATAACTTTTAAATATTTACACAATCAGTTCACAACATATTCATATACATGTTCACATATTGACAACAACACAGAACTATATACATATTCGTATAACTACATATTCACAACTTTTCAAATGTGCCTTATTCATATACATATAGATCTCTTTCAGAGTATGTTGGACTGGAATTGTAAAAGTATTGTGCGATATAAAATTTGAACATAAATAAGTTAGAATCAAATATATACATAGTTTTTAGATGAAAATCAAATAATGAAAATACCGTACCGTTTTTGGGATTATAGTTTGGTACATATCAACAATCTCCTTCATGAATCACAATATATAGTACCCATATTTGATGTTGTTAGTTTGACGAGGGTACTATAAAATAAAACATATAAGTCAATAAATATTTGTGCATTGATAGCAGTATAAGTTCAACATGCATTTTAGTAAAATAAAAAATTAATAAATACAATACCTGAAAAACAGAAGAATAGTAGGATTACGGCGCATAAATACGAATAAAGAAGAACAACGCAGAAATACGAACGGTTCGTAAGAGAGTAGGGTTCGCAGAAACGAGCGTATGAAGTTTACGTAATGGAGAGTAGGGTTCGCAGAAACAAAGATGGTTTGTAATGACAAGGAGAATGAAGAGGAAACAAGCGTATGAAGTTTACGTAATGAGGGTTAGTAACAAGGCAATATTGTTCGTAGGGTTCGCAATGAGAAGGAGAATGAAGAGGAGGAGGAAACAAGCGTATGAAGTTTATTGTTATATATGAAACCCTACCACAAGCGTATGAAGAGGAAATTGAAGCGGTTTATTGTTATATATAAAACCCTATTACAACGTTTTTTTGAAAAAGTGTTGTAAAAGACCTCTTTATTTTATTTTTTTAAAATTCTTTTATAGCGCTTTTCCACAAAGCACTTTAAAAGGTTTCTTTGTGTTTATTATGTGAAAGCAACATTTTATAGCGCTTTAAAAGGCTTCTTTGTGTTTATTATGTGCAAGCACCCTTTTACAGCGCTTTTCCACAAAGCGCTTTAAAAGACTTCTTTGTTTTATTATGTGCAAGCGCTATGTGACCCTTTTACAGCGCTTTTTCACAAAGTGCTTTAAAAGGCTTCTTTGTTTTATTATGTGCAAGCGCTATGTGACCCTTTTACAGCGCTTTTTCTCAGTACTCAAATAAAGCTTTTTCAAGTTCAATATAAGCAGAAAATCAGTTTTGGCAAGTCAATCACTTAAAATACATGAACTTAGTATAAAACACTAAGATCAAGCTAAATATAAGTAGAAAATAAGTATAAGCAGAAAATCAAATACAGTTCAAGCTAAATACTAAAATGCTTAATTCTGGTAGATCAGACAATAAAATTACATGAACTCAGTTCAGATTACATGACTTATATAAAACAATTAAACACATTAAGATGTCCTTCTTCTTTTTCTGGTGGGATTCACATTTATTTGTCCATTAACGATACAAAACGATGAATTAATCCAAATTCCCTCATCATGATCATCTATAAGATATAAACAATCATCAATTGAATCAATTTCATGTGGTTGTTATGTAACAATTTATCAGTTTTAGTGACAACAAAAATTAATAAATACAATACATACCCGAAACAACGTATCCAATTTGTTTTAAAGGAGGAGCAGTAGAGGAAATGAGGGTTCGCAGAGTAGAGGAAAGCGCAAGCCTTTTACAGCGCTTTCACAAAAAGCGCTTTAAAGCCATGTAACAAAATGGCTTGCCTTTGTGGCGGCCTTTACCCTCACAAAAGGTTGATTTTGTGGCTGCAAAAGCCCTCACAAAAGGCTCCAATTTCAGCTGAATTTTTGTGGCGGCCTAAGCCCTCACAAAATGACAACGTTGTGATTTTGTGAGGGCTTAGGCAGCCACAAAATCTAGCTAAAAATTTAATTTTTTGTGAGGGCTTTTTCAGCCACAAATAAAGACCAATTTGAATTTTTGTATTTGTGAGGGCTTTTTCGGTCACTAATTTGTGAGGGTTTTTTTCAACCACAAAATATTTGTAAATTTGACCACAAATGAGGGGATTTCTTGTAGTGATGGCCCTAAATGCACAGGCTTTTGAGAATAAACTCAATGAAAATGTTGTGTGTGGGTTTAATGTCAAAGATAAAGTTCAAGACTATGAGTCACTCTTGTTGAATCTGAATCTTACTATTTATGCAAAGGTTCAAGTCAAGAGACACGTTTGTTTATGCACAATCTTATAGAAGCGTTTGATGTTATTCAAAAACTTATTTTTTAAATTCAAGTGGGGGATTGTTCGAAATGATGATGCTTGGAAATTTATTGGAAATAATGATGACATTTATGAGAGGTAGTGTTGTTGTGAATTGAAAAAATGAAGAAGTCCCACATAGGAGGGATATCACACACTAGTATGGTATATAAGGTGGAGGTATGATACTTGGGAGGGCCCCAAGGGGTACCCCAATTTTGTGAAGGAGGGAGAACGTAAGCAAATTGACCACCACACACGCGCGTCTGTCTGTCCAGCCCAGCCCGACCTTGGCTTTGGCTATGTGGTGTATTATTATTTTTTAGCATGTGAAAATTAATTATTTATTTTAATTAACTGAATGCTTGCATTTTGTCTCTAATTGATACATTAATTACGTAACTGCCCTCCACCGTGTCAACATTAATTATCTGATCCAGTCTTCCTTCCTGAATTTGTGCGTTTGTTTTTGCCCGGTCAAAACCCTAATCTTTGGTCTCACGTATCTGTTGTTGCCCGGTCAAAACGTAGAGTCAAAACCCTAAGTTTGGAGCGCAAGTTTTGGGTCGTCAACTATTTTGGAGCGCACGTTTCTAAGGTCAAATCTTGGAGCGCACGTTCTGATGGACCCCTTCTTCGTATCTAAGGCTTTTCTTCTCTCTTCTCCCCCTTCTTACTTTTTCTTATCTTTCTTTCGAGTGGTCTTAGTGCCATATTACGAGTGGGAGTCAAACGACTGTCATATTGCGGGTGTAATTCTAGAACAGTTTTCTACGGTGCAGTAGAACTCCGATACATAGTATCTGAGTTGTTTTATCCTGGGGACTTCGTGGTTGATAGTATGCCTTGCACAATTTGGGTAGTGCCTCGAAACGTCTTAAAGAGAGCGACCTAGTCCGCGACTCAACTCAATAATATTTTCGATGACGCAAATTATTTTTTAAAAAGTTTGTTCGAAATTCAAAAACAACATGTTGACGTACGAAACCAATACAATTGGTCCCATATATATCAAAATTCAAAGTCAATAATTAATTAAAATTCACCCACCAAAGCTTTTATGTGCAGTAATTTGTAGAAATCCGACTTCGTCTATAAAAATTCTTCTCTCTATATCCTTCTTTTACTATTGAAAAACAAAAATTCAGAAACAGATCCCGTCAAAAAGAAAATTCAGAAGCACATTGAGTCTTGCATAATAAGGGAACACCATAGGGGCCTTCTCCACGTTAATAAAATGTTTTTGTTTTAAAAAACAAAACTATATTATTGAGGTGATAATTCAATAATAAAAGTTCAGTTTTGTAATAATTAATTACCGAGTTCAAATTATTTAAAGATAATTGTAAAATGACTATTAGTATTATTTTTATTAATAAAAATTTTCTCTATCCTAATTTTTTTCAAAAATCACTATTAGTATTTCTTTGATTAATAAAAAAAATTTCTCCATTTTCTTTTAAAAATATTGTTAAAAACTCACAGCATATGAAGTGATATAAAAGAAAAAAAGATACAAATAGTTTTAAGAAATACATGCAAAGCTTAAGTTTAAAAACTATTTATTATATTAATATTATAAAATAATAAATAATTTAAAAAGAGAAACACTCTAAATAATAAAATAATATGAAAAGATTAAGTATCAAACGAGATCTTGCTGGTGGGTAACCTTAATAATATTAACCAAAAATTACATCTAACATCTTTTATCATATTTAGTTGTAATAAATTTATTCCTTATTTTTGATCTAAACATATCCTTTATTTAAATTAACTTAAATCTTGATAAATACAATTTAAATTTGAACGCATTATCATATTTTAGAAAATATGTACAAAAGAGTCTAAGTTATAAATTTTTATAAAGAACTAGCCCCTGCAGTAGCTGTAAATCTATCTATATAATGTTTTAGTAATCACAATTATTAAGCCAATCAAAAGTCATATGGCCACCCACACAACACATTAATTTAGAATACAAAGGACATCAAACTATGAAAGTACAGTCTTCTTCGTCAGTTCCTAACTTCCTACGTTATATCAATCAATATATTGTTTCTTATTAGGGGAAATTAAATATCTATAAATGGAAGTACCACTTGCAGCCAACTGTTAAAAATTAGAGCCCACAATATGCACTATTTATCGGTTAAATAAATGGAAATCAAGCTTAATAAAATGTTCATTAATGTATCAGTTAGTGAGTATGTCTTTCCTTCATAGTGAATATTTTAATTTTTGGTATAATACTCTCTCTTAACTTAAATTTAGATTTAGATATATTAAATAATATAATTAATTTCTTAACTTAATATCAGTTTTAGTTTTTTATCTTTTTTGATTTGGTCTTTTATTTTAAGTTTAAGTGACTGATCGTTTATGTTTTAAAATGTCAACAATGTTATCTTTTTTTTTTTTTTTATAAAAATTCAAAAAATTCATATTATTTTAAAATATCATACAACAACGCTTATATTTAATAAGCACTATAAAAGGCGCGCTATAAAATATCATTTTTGACGTAGTGGGATGTTGTTGATTATAAAACTTCCGAAATACAAAATGAGTTCAAAATTTTTAAATTTTTCGAAGTTTGGATTAATTTAAATTGAATTTATTGTATTTGTTAAATATTTTCGAAGTTTTCATCTTTAACAAAATTTTTGAAATGAACATTTTAAGAACTTTGAAACCTTCGTAGCAATGAATTTTGGAACGTTTCGAAAACAAAATCTTCGAAACATAATATTACATTTCAAAACATTCAATGAAGATGAAAGTTTCAAAAATTTAGAATATTATTCAAATTTTCGTATTGGATATTTTTTTTCTCCAAATAATTACTTTATTTAAAAAAAATATTGTATTACAATATAAATATTAATTAAATATGGTAAATTTTTTATCTTATATATTTTTTCAAATTAAATAAGATATGAGTGCAGTTGATGGTGAAGTTTCTTATATACCAATCGTTGACTCTACTGTTAAATTCACGACTGATCATAATCATGTAATATTAATAATAATTAATATTATTAGTTTTTAATATATACACATATGTTGATGTTTTATTTGAAATATATTTTGCAGATATTTTTCTCTTGAGAAGCTCTATTCGAATGAGCAAAAACTATTGGAAGACAAAATGAAATAATAATTGTTACCATTAGATCTGATACAACTACCGTAAAAAGTGAAAGAAAAGACAAATTAATTTTCGGATGCGAAAAAGATGGAAGATATAAAGTAAAATCAAAATCAACAATAAGTTATTTTCACAAAGGTAACTGTCCATTCAAACTCAGATGCATACAATATCAGTGAAGCATTGAAAATTAGTGTTCGATGTGAAACACATGATCATGATTTAACGAATACTTTAGATAGTCCTTCATATTTTGGGGCATTTATATGAAGAAGAAAGAAAATTTGATAATGACATGACAAAGTATAAGTTTACACCAAGATTCATTTTGAATGCGTTGAAAGAGCGAAATAAAGAGAATCTCATAGTTTCCACTCAAATATATAAAGTAATGACTACTTACCGATCATCTTTGAGAGGTTCGTACAAAAAAATGAAACATCTATTGAAGTTAATACAAAATGAAAACTATGTGCATTGGACAAGAAGACAAGATGATTTAGATGTTCTGAGAAACATATTTTGAACACATCATGATTCTATAAAGTTATTGAACACGTTTCATTTTGTTTTAATATGTGATAGCACATACAAAACAAATAGATGTTGGTTATCATTCCTTAAAATTGTTTGTAGCATCTACTAGGTTGGCATTTTTGTAGCATTTTCTTACACGGAACAAGAGCGACAAGAAAACTTCGTATGGGTATTTTAAAAGGTAAAATAATTGTTCTTATATGAGAATTTAATTTCTAGTTATTGCTACCAATAGAGATCTTGTCATGATGAGTGCAAACTATTAATTGGATTTATGTAAAAGTTGAGATGTTGTGAATACGATCTAGAAGAACCAAATGTGTAGCATCAAAGTGTCACACAAAATGCATTTAATGTGACCAAATTTTTGAAGACATCGCTTCGATAGATATGTGACTGAAACTCCACCCTAATGAAGGTAGCCGGAGAACATCGCCACTGGTTCAAAAGGATGATTGACTCAGTCATCATCGTATGGGGTAAACACAACATCCTCCAAAAAAATTGCATCAAACCTTCGCCAATATGTTAGCAACCCACCTTCGACATCATGTTTTGTGGTCCACCTTCAAGCTCTTAGAGTATGTTTAGGAACTCTTCTACTATCACTCCGCTTATAGATGTTAGGAAAATGCTCGTAAACCCAACACTGCACCAAAAATAAAAGACAATTTAATAAATTAAAAATGCAACTTAATAAATTAATAACACAACTAAATATGGGTCATATACTTGTAACAAGGTCATATATTCTCCTAATTGTCTAATGTATGAATAGCTCCATCTTCTAGATTATCATATAGCATAACCAATGCAGTTGTACCTCATGCATAGTCCCGACCACGCTCTAAATTAGTAAACAAGCTAATATACTTCACCTCAATGCGAGTGTGAGTCTTGTCGGCAAAAATAGTACAGCCAACTAAGTGAAAAACATATGTTTTTGCGACATACTCAAACCAGTTAGTTTGAATGATAATTTTTTATAGATCACACAACCGTTGCGGTCTATATTGAGCACATTTATTAAAATTTATTTTAGTAGCTGCTTCTTTTATTATTGCTCTCAACAACTCATATGCAGCAATCACAACATTATTATAATTGATATTTATTGGTGCACTGAAGAACCTACCACAAGGAAGAATGTGCAAAAGAGTCATGACATAATCCAGTGCAATGGTCATCTGTCCAATTGGCATGTGAAATGAGTTGGTCTCTCTATTCCACCTTTCTATAAAGAAAAATATGAGACCATTGTTGGCTATCGTCAAATATGCTAAAGACAAACGCACCAAACCATATTATTGAATCCAATGTTGTACATATTAGATACCGGTACTTCAACAAACTTCTTGAGTTTCAAATCGTGTGTGATCACCTTCAACGGATCATGATCCTACAAGTAATTAAAAAATATAGAAATAAAATAACGTTCTAAATTTCGTACAAAAATGTACTACATATAATATACTTATTCTTAATTAGTTAAAATATAGATTATTTCATACTCAAGCTAGTGTATGTGAGTTTGTTGTGAGTGCTTTATCAAGAGTTAGTACTGATGAGGACAATAATACTTTACTTGCTCCTTTTGAGATAGGTGAATTAAAGGAAGCCACTTTGAATCTAGGATTCTATCAACACTTCAAAACTGAACAGCTCTCAATTCTCTATTTAGTAACTGAAGACGAAGCTAGTGGCCTCTTATTAGCGCTTCAATGGGTGCAAGATCTATCTCTTGAAAATGTAGATTTCGAACTTTCTTCTAAAGTGATTATGGATAAGCGTCATGCTAATAAGGTAGATGAATATGAACTAGGTGTTATCTTATTTGATTATAGAGTCCTTTTGTCTTCTATTTTTAAAAACCCTACGATTGAGTTTGTTCGACGACAAACAAATGAGATAACTCATGCTTTAATAAGGGTAGTCATATCTTTAGTTAGTCTTTGAGATCCATAATTGTATTCACCATATTATTATTAATGAAATGTTATAAGCACCTTTAAGCCAAAATAAAAAAACTTATATTTCTCTCTTGAAGGGTAAAACATGTAAAAACAATAACAATTATTAACAAATTTAATATATCAACTTTATTAATTACCGTAATTTGATCAAATGAGTCTTTTCTATATATATATATATATGAACGAATGTAGTATTAAGCTTCTGGGGTTCACGAATATGATCAAACTAACAAACTAGTCTATATTGATTTATAAAATACCGCCAACTTAGTTTCTCTATACTATTTGTGGTTTTGCTTAAGTTTTGGGGAATGGGAAATGAGAAAAAGGAAAGTTATATGTAATTTTTTTTTATGGATATTGTATAATTAAAACATGATTAAATTACACTTTTTGTTCTTTAGAATATATTTGGATGGAATAATTGAAAATTTTAAATTTGTGGTTTTGCTTTAAGTTTTGGGAAAGGGGAAATGACAAAAAGGAAAGTTAATATGTAATTTTTTATGGTTATTGTATAATTAAAACATGATTAAATTATACTTTTTATTCTTTAGAATATATTTGGATGAAATAATTGAAAATTTTAAAGGTTGGATAACTCATTTGGTGGTTTGAGCTAAAAGTTGAAAGAGTGAAAAAACTAGTTCAAATCTTGAGTTAGGAGAACAAACTAATCTAACCTAGGGCTGACTCAAAGATAAAGCTACTAAGGCAATTGTTTTAACTTTCAAAAAATAATAATTTTTTTACTTAATAAAAACACCTCCAGAATTGTATGTTTACTTAATAAAAATGCTTCATTCTAATATTTTTTGAATTAAAACTAATAAAACCTTATCTAAATAAATTAAATATATATATATATATATATCAATTGAAAAAGAAGTAAAATTGATTATATTTCTTTAATAAATAATTTTATATTCTAAAGTGTAAAAAATAAATAAAAATTTACCAATTTCTTTTTTTGACTTAAACTTTTTAGTAATCATACTAAAAATACTTCTGTAGACTTTACAAGACTTAATATTAAAATTTGCACTATGTCTCCATATATGTTGGGTGAAGTAATTGAAAATTGGGGTTGGGTAACTTATTTAGTTTGAGCTTAAGATTAAAAGAGTAAAAGAACTAAAGTTTAAATAATAGGGAAGGAGAATAAACTAATATAACAATAAGTTACTAACATGTTTCTATAAAAAAAATGAAAAATTTAAACAATTCAAATGTTTCTTCTGGATTTTCTTCATTTATAAAATTTTGTTGTTGGGGGATAGAGTAAATGTTTATTTTAAGGTTCAATCATTTTTATAATTTTCAAAATTTTGAGATAAATTATAAATATTTTAAGAATAGTGGTTCAAAATGGAATTTAAAATTTTTGGGCTAAAACTAAAATTTTGAATAAGTTGAGGGACCAATTTACAAAATTTGGAAAATCCATAACTAATTTGATTTTTTTTTTTAAATTTTATAAGGAGCAATTATTGTCAAATTAAAAAAAAAATTTGTCTTTGGATTTAACCCTCTTGTTTTTAGAAAAATGTGTCCTTAATAATTTAAACTTTCAAAGTAAAATTTGGTTAAAAATTATAGAGTTAAAATTCAAACTACTTTTAAAGTCAGATATATATATATATATATA
>NC_021165.2:54597828-54628158 GCF_000331145.2 Cicer arietinum | reverse complement strand
TATATATATATATATATATATATATATATATATATATAATTGTTCGTATTTTATTGATAGTTAATTTTCATTAATGGTGCATATATAGAAATTGGCACCCCAACCATCGAATCTTCCATCTACCCCTGCAAACAATGAAAATATTTCATTTGAGCTTGCATGATGTTTCTTCTTCTTCTTGAGTCAGACGTGTAATGTCCTAAATATAATGTCATCATAGAAAATATTTGACATACACAAATGGTAGAAGGATAGAAAAGACAAAAACAGAACTAAATATTTAAAGGGTTAAAATATTTAGTTAAATGAGCGTGAGTCAATTTAGGTGGTCTAAAATAAAATATCATTTCGCTTTTAAAATGACCTATTAAACGCATCGCCCAAATGGCCTTGGTCTGTTTTACCATTCTTAATTAAAAGTATATTTAAAATTTTCTAGAAATAAATAAATTTAAACATCAATTTTATTTATTCTTTGATTTAGCTATTAGAATATATTATATCAGCAGATAAGCTAGTGAAAAGGTTTGAATATAATGAATTTTACCTATAAATTCCATTTATTTACAATTATAATAATGAATCATGTTATTTTTGTTTTGCATTTATTCACAAATTAATATGTATCATATTTTTATTAATAAACAATTAAGCGACTCTTGAACATAATTTAGGAACACTCATCTACAAAGACCTCAAGAATATTATTTTATTTTAGAATAGCATATTACTTCATGTAACATCTACCGATTTTACTATAAACTATCAAAGAAAACCGTTCAAATGAAAGTCAATTACATATATTTTAATAGGGCATTAAATTATGATCACTAGTATTTTGCGTGCATAAAAATTATGCCCAATCCCAGGTGTAAATAACAAATGAAGACATGTTTTGGCAAAAAAAGATTAAGTAATTAATGTGGGTAACAAATACAAAATAAACTAAAAAGAATGACAAGTGCAATTAAATCACAATCACAGTTGTATAGATCGAAACTCATAATTGGTTAACACACCAATACTTTAGAATTTTGTTAAGTGTGATCTTTAACATCCAGATCCAATGATTTAATTTATTAAACAAAATTCAATTATTTAATGTCATGTTATTTTTTTGAACGAAATTTAAATTTTAAATTGATCTAAATATTGCCGATAATCTCCACCAAATAAAATCTTAGTTAGTTGCAGTCACGTCAATTTAAACAACTTTATGTCATTCAAATTGAGAAGACAAAGTATTTGACTATCCGATGAACTTTTGTCTAAACATGTTTGGTATTGTGCAGGCATAGCATTTATCTTTAATCAAGTAAAATAAATAAAGGTTTAAATATAAATTTACTGTTTACAAATATAACTATGTAAGTTTTTGTTTGTTAGATATTGAAAATCTAAAAACATTGTTTTTTCTAATTAAAAGTAAATTATACATTAATTAAAACAAATATCATATGTGATCCAATAAAAATATACCACTTAATAAATTTTTTTTAGGGACTAAAAACAATAATTTTTAAATTTATATAGACTTATTTTAAATAAAAAAACTTATAAAAGTTAAAAAACACTAATTGCATGAACCAAAATGATTTAAAAATGATCAATAAATCTTAGTGTCGGTAACTGATTAGACAACAAAAATGAAGTATGAATATTTCACAAGTTAAATGTAGTTCACAATGTAACTCCCATTACTACTTAATTATTAGACCGTACTTATCCTAAGTTCTAAGCATAAAAATAATAACAGGCCTAGATTCCCTCACAATGCTCATGGCATGAATTAAGGAGAAAAAATCGGTTGGAAATGTGAAAACATTAATTAATATCTCTAAGTGCACAATAAAAGAGAGCAAAGCTCTGTCCATTTCTATTGCACACTAAAAGCCTTTTCTTCCTTAACAAACTCCAAATTTAATTTTGTTTCTTTTCATGGTGAAAATGGCAGTGACATTCATATATACACTTTTCATGACTTTGCTATTTGCAGCTTCAACTTTTGCTGATGCTCTTCCCAGGTCACCAAAAGGTAATGTCCACTTCTAATGTTTGAATGATTTAGTTTAATCTACTTAATTCAGATCTGTTCAAATCAATAGATTCTCATTCATGTTTTAATATTTCTATGTGTGTTCTTTCTTTCTCTGTGAGGAGTTTCTTTAGTATTAAAAGTTTGATTTTATAATATCAAGTAACATAGTTTAAATTTTTTATTGAACGTCATAAAATGATTATTAATGTTAATTTAATTAATACTTTCTTATTAATGTTAATTTAATTAATACTTCCTCTGTTTTATAATAATTGATTTATTTTGTTGTTTTGCATATATTAAAAGAATGTATAAATAAAATTAAAAATACTTCTTTTATTAAATTATTTTGATTAAGTATTAATGTATTATCAATATCATAATTACATAGTAAAAAATATTATAAATATAAATAGTATTAATTAAATAGTATATTTGATAAAAGAAATTGAAAATAGAAAGAGTTCATTTTAAGACAATTTTTATATAAATAAGTCACTTGTTGCATGTAACATATTTCTGCATTCGCATGGACTTAACTTCTTAATTAGTTTGAGTGTCTAGTAAATAAATTAAATATTATGTGATAAATTGTTGATTGATTTAGATAATTATACAAGTATTAAAATGAATTATAAATGTGTATTATTGACCACTAATTATAACTGATATAATCAAAACATCATATCATACCATTGAAGTTTACACAATCAAATTCTTATGTAAAAAAGACAAATATTAAGAAGAGAAGCCCCCTTCCTGAGTAAAAAAAAATTGTGTGTTCATTACCTCTACATTAAATTGTGGATAACCTTATATTCTTTTCTGATCCAATGTGTTCTTCTGTTTCTTTTTTTTGGGTCTTTTTCTTTGAAGTTCATTTCCAAAATGGGAACTTTGAGGAGAAGCCAAACCCCAAATATCTAAAGAAAACAAGACTAATTGGGAAACATGCACTACCCAAATGGGAAATCAATGGTCTTGTTGAGTACATCTCTGGAGGGCCACAACCTGGAGGAATGTACTTTCCAGTGACACATGGAGTGCATGCAATTAGGCTTGGAAATGATGCCTCCATCTCTCAAACAATCAAACTCAAACCATTTCAATGGTATGCTCTAATATTAGGAGCCACAAGAACTTGTGCTCAAGATGAAGTTTTGAGAATCTCTGTCCCTTCACAATTTGGAGATGTTCCTTTGCAAACACTTTATAGTCTCAATGGTGATGTTATTGCTTGGGGATTCAAACCTGTTTCTTCTATTGTGAAAGTTACATTCCATAATCCTGGTGTTCAAGAAGACCCTACATGTGGTCCACTTTTGGATGCTGTTGCTATTAGAGAGTTCTATACTCCAATCCCAACAAGAGGTAACAAGAAATTATTATTAACAATGCTGATACTAAACTATTTTGAACCGTTCCACATGTAATTTGAACTCTCTCACGAGATTACTTTAAAAAAAAATATGCTTAATTGTAATTTTAATCTGCCTATTTTTACTGATTCACGAAATTAGTCTATTTATTTTAAAAGTCGACAGTTTTGAACTAAAAATTAACAATTTGACATATTTTTAGTGACGTGACATACAATTATACGACATAGAACCATCTAGATTTATTAATTATTCATATATTATTAATTAAATTAAAAATATGAAAAAATTTCGAAGTTAAAATCTAAGTTTTTACGATATTTTATTCCAATTTCATGGGTGTTAATCATTCTAAATTGTCGTATCACATGTCACATTATTTAAATCATATCACGTCATCACTTTTTAGTTAAAAAATTAGAGAAAATGACCAAAACCGTCGACTTTTAATATAAGATGGCCAATTTCATAAATCAGTAAAATTAAGAGGACTAAAACTACAATTAAGTTTAAAAAAAAAATTGATTACTTTTAAAAACATGTTCCGTTACAGGTAATTTGGTAAGAAATCCTGGGTTTGAGGAGGGTCCATTCCCAATTTTCAATTCAACAAATGGTGTTCTTCTCCCTCCAAAACAAGAAGATCTTGTGTCTCCACTCCCTGGTTGGATTATTGAATCCCTCAGAGCTATTAAGTTCATTGACTCAAACCATTTCCATGTTCCATTTGGACATGGAGCAGTTGAGCTTGTTGCAGGCAGGGAAAGTGCCATTGCACAAATTCTAAGAACTGTTGAAAATAAAGTCTACAACATGAAATTCACAATTGGAGATGCAAGAAATGGTTGTCATGGATCAATGATGGTTATAGCATTTGCTGCAAATGATAGTCTCAAAGTTCCTTTCAAATCTATAGGAAAAGGAACATTTAAAACTGCAAGTTTTAATTTCAAAGCAATTGCAAATAGAACTAGAATCACTTTCTATAGTTCTTTCTATCATACAAGGATTGATGATTTTGGATCTCTTTGTGGACCTGTCCTTGATCAAGTTATAGTCTCCCCTATCACCAAGCAATTTTGAATTTTTGCTTTATATAATTTATGTGAAGATGAATAAGATTCTTTTCATCTTTTTAGTCTTTTGACTAAATTTAACGTTTTATTTATTTCCTTTATGCTTAATATCTATTTTTTATGTTGATCTCAATTTCTTGTAAAAAAAGCTCAAACTTTGATATAATGATATTTTTAGAGTTTGGGCTTCTTCAAAGAGCGTGCTTAGTTATCACAGTTTTTATGTATAAAACTTTGATGATTAAATTACAAAAATTAATAAAGTTGATTGTAGTATAAAATTTGTTGTTAATTTTTATTGTTTTATTAGTTTACTCTTGATGAAAGAGATAGTTAATTTATAATTTTATTGTAGTATTCAATATAAGTTGTAGAAAAATATATAACATAATTAGAGGTAAATTTATAAAAAAAATAATTAATGCAGTTACAAAATTAAAAAAGGTTTTATAAAAAGAGACAATAGAAAATCACAAGAAAGTCATATATTTGAAAAAGATAATAAAAGTCTTTTTCAACTTAACTAGAAGTTATGGGTTTCAATCCACCCTTGAAAGAGCTTTTTACCAGCGGTCCTATCCTTCACATAAAAATACAAAATTCTATATTTAAGAATGGAGGTAGTATATTACCCAACCTTGTTCATAATTAATTAAATTTATTTACTGCTACTTTTATAAACACAAAATTATTTGGTGCGCTAGCGTGGACTCGGCCGACGCTAAGTGGACGCTAATTAGCGTCGGTGTCAGTAGTCGACGCTCAATATGACAGATAAACACAGTTTTTCTATTAAATTTATCTCAAAATAATGAACAAATGAACGTTAATGAGTTTATAAAACTCACACACTACGCAGATATCTATAGTACTCATACATGCATTTATCAGCTTTAATGAATGAATAAATAATTTTTTTTTTGGTGCAGTATTTGTGAATTTTGTTAATAGTTGATGTCTAGTGCAAATAGTTGATGTGCAATCTTTGTGAATTTTGTTAACTTTGGATGTTGAAAGTGTTAATTGAAGAAAGTAACATTAAATGTGATAAAGATTTGAGAGAAGTTGATGTAATGCAAATTCGAATAAAATTGAATTGTGATTACAATTGTGTTGTATTCATTTATAGGTAAAGACTACTTGTAACAAACTCTAAACTGCATCTAACAAACTCTAAACTGAATCTAACAAACCCTAATAGAATATTCTAGAGGTTTTAGTTAGCTAGAGGATCAAACTATTTGATTTTACATATGTGCAGTATATATTTCCTAATATATCCCTTTAGAATTTGAGGGTGATTTTACTAAGTTGTATTTGTCAAACACTTTAAGTTTGTCATGAAGAGTTACAAACTTGGTGGTAGGAAGAGATTTTGTTAATGCATTTGTCCATTGGTTTTGAGCTAGAACTTGATAGACAATGAGGCTTTTGTTCAATATTTTTTCTCTAACAAAGAAGATGTCAAGTTCCGGGTGTTTGGATCGATTGTGAAGAGTTGGGTTATGCGCAAGAGAGACTGTGCTTACATTATCATATGGGGGTTGAGGAGTTTTGAACTTGCAATGAAGCTCAGTTAATAGTGTTTGTATCCAAAGGATTTTTGCTGCAAGTTGTGTCAAGCTTCTATACTCTACCTTTGTTATTGAGAGTGCTACTAGAGGTTGTTTCTTTGACCACCAAGAGATGCGATTAAGACCAATATACACACAACCCCTTGAGGTGGACCTACGATCATCAGGATCTGATGCATAGTCTGCATCAAAGAAGCCTATTAGAGATAAAGGTTGATGCATAGGTGCTACCTGAAGAAGAATACCATGATGCAGGGTGCCACTTAGATAACGCAAAATCCTTTTAACTACCTTCCCGTGATCTTCAAGGGGTTGAGACAGAAACTTACATACTTTATTAACATAAAATGATATTTCTGGTCTTGTGAGATTTGCATATGGTAATGCTCCCACAATAGAGCAAAACTGAGTTGGATTTGGCACATTGACAAAGCCAAATCTAGAGAGTTTGCTATTGGACATCATTGGTGTTGGCATTCCCTTTGTATTCCCCATATGTACCTTGGTTCACGTATATATTTGGATTGAGAAAAAAGTAAAGAGCCATTTGGCAAATGAGTAACCTCAATTCCAAGGAAGTAGTCAAAGTTTCCTAGTTGTTTGAGTGCAAATTCAGAGTTCATCTTGGTAATAAGTTTTTGAATCTGAGTTAGGAAACTCCCAGTAAGGATGATATCATCAACATAAACAAGAGCTATTAATGTAAATTAGGTGGAACATAAAATGATGGGAGTCACATTTACTGGCAGTGAAGCCATACTAAATGAGGGCTCATTTGAGTATGTCAAACCAAGCCATTGGGGTCTGTTTTAGTCCATACAAAGCTTTGTTAAGCTTACACACCAAGCTTTTTTGGAGGTTGCACCATGTATACCGTTGGATTCAAAGTGAAAGTGAAACTCACCCCTGACATTTTTCTCAATAAATAAAGGATATTTTACTACTGTTGTTAATTTTAAATATTATTTCAATCAACTTGGAAACTTTTTGTTCAATTTTAGTAACTAAATATAATTCAATAGTAAAACGCAATCCTTGAGTGTACTGAAACTCGGTACTACCAGGCGCAGAAAACGCGCTTCAGGCGCGCCTGGATAGTGTTGAATGGCTGGAAACGCGCCTCAGGCGCGTCTGGCGCGCTTCAAGCGCACATCATCTTTTGTCCGACGTATATTGCATTGTTCTCCTCTTTTGAGTATGAATTTGGTTCCCATGTCGTCATGAAAGTTGTAGCTATGGATCTTAGCTTTCATTTGCACTTGGGTTGACACCAATTGGACATCTACAACTCCAGATATGGCTGAACGACTCTACATAGGTTATGTTGATTTCTCACCAAAATTCAGCACTGCACTAAAACAAAGTAACAACACAATACTCCGAAAAATCCCTCCTTAATCAAGGAAATAATAACATAAATGTTTCATTAAATCAAAAAGCTAAAATCAACAAAATATATCAAATAACTCTTTAAATTAACTAATGATTAAAGATAAATAAGACTAAAAACAATAAAAAATATGCATATGATGAAGAGTAATCACAACCCCAAACTTAATCTATTGCTTGTCCCCAAGCAACAATTTATTTCAGATTTTGTGTAGTTAAACGCAAATTTAAATTCAATTTCTCAAATGAAATCAATCTCAATTTTCCAAGTTCCAACTACTATAAAACATTCATCATGCTCCATGGTTGCTTACAAAAACCGACACAATTTATACACTTTAGCATTCATTTATCAAGTTCAACTCTCTCTTCACACAATCTCACCAATATTTCTCTCAAGTGTTTAGAAAGGGTTACGAATTTATCACTCAAATCCGAGAACATGCATCACGCTACCATAGGCTTGAAAAAATTCTAGTTAGCAATTACAATGCAGCAAATACATACACTTTTGGAGGACTTTCGGGTTGTAATGGGGCTTAGGTAAGGGTAGGACATTTTGGGATAGTAGGATTTACTACTTGGAGTTCGGCATACATTCCAAATTATTCTACATTTTTTTTATTTTTCTTCACCTTTTCATTCTGGAGATTCTCAAACATTGACAAAAGAACCAAGAAGATATTATTTACCAAAGTACACAAATTGAATTTTTTTTCTTCTTTCTTTTTTTTTTTTGTGAGAATCACTTGTATTCGGCTACACCATCTTGTAGTCGAATACAAATGTTCAGTTTTAGCTACTGACTTATCACCTGTATTCGGCTACAACATGCTGTATTTGAGTACAACATTGAATTTTTCCAAAAACATTATTTTCAAACATTGTTTATGCATTTTTGACACTTTGAAAATCCTTTTGATGCATATGCTAAAATGAAAGGTTCTCATGTGCATTTGAAATATAAGAATATTAGATTGGATCATGTACCTTTACATTATATATCTTCTAATATGTTTGACCATAGTTGTCTTCGATTATTTGATTTCTTTTTGAGCTTGCAACTTTGATCACATTCCTTGGTCTTTGTCTTCATCAAAAACTTAGTTTTACACGGTCTTTGGAAGGTAACTTTCATTGTTAGTATTCTGCTGTGTATAGAGATTAACAAATTTGACACACGACCTCCTTATCAATTTACTCAATAACTCTTCCACCACAACTACCAATTTATATTATTTTATCTATGATTTGTGTTAATTTCACGCATATTTTGATTTAAGATACTGGATACGCTATTAGTACGCAAGACATTAAGACCAAATTATTTATTTCATTTTTGGTACATAATGATCTCTGGTATCCACCTTAGATTCTAATTGATTTTTTATTTCTTGATTTTATAATACAAATTATAAAGCTACTCTAATCTAAACTATTAAAATGGAGGAGAAGTTGTATTAACTGAATAATACTTCATCTTTATTAAATCATTAATCTGAAAAGATACAAGATGATGAAAGACAGAGAACCCTTTTTTATATCAATATTTGAAAATTAAAACAAACTCAAATAGACTCTAACAAAATTCCTAATAAAGGATAGTGAAGTCCCAAATAATAAGGGTAGTTAGTCAAAACTGAAACTACCAAATAACTGAACTACAATACATAAAAAGGGCTAAGTAATATTAGAATCATTTAGTTGTAATACTCCCCCACAAGCTGGATTGTGGATATCTAATAGTCCAAGCTTGGAAACAAGTTGAGAAAATAAAGGATTATGAAGTGGTTTAATAAAAATGTCTACAATTTGAGCAGTGGAAGGCACAAAAAGTAGCTTGACAAGTCAAAGATTGATCTTCTCTCTAATTTAGTGGAAGTCAATTTCAATGTGTTTTGTTCTTTCGGGAAAGTTAGGGTTGTGTGCCAAGTAAATGGTTGATTTATTGTCACACAAAATAGAAGCGGGTGTTGAAAGTGTGATACCAAGGTCCTTGAGCTAAAAATCCAGCCACTGCAACTCACATGTTTGGCTAACTAACTCTCTATATTCAATTTTAATGTGTTTTGTTCTTTCGTGAAAGTTAGGGTTGTGTGCCAAGTAAATGGTTGATTTATTGTCACACAAAATAGAAGCGGGTGTTGAAAGTGTGATACCAAGGTCCTTGAGCTAAAAATCCAGCTACTGCAACTCACATGTTTGGCTAACTAACTCTCTATATTCAGCTTCAAAACTCGATATGGAGACTGTTGGTTGCTCATCGACTTCCTACAAATGAGGGAATGCCCTAAGAAGACACAAAAACATGTAACTGATCTATGGGTGATGGGGCAAGTAGCCCAATCAAAATCTGCAAAACCAGAAAAATGGATTTTAGAAGTAGAATAAAATAATCCTTTTGCAGGAGACTCTTTCAAATAATGTCGAACTTTAAAGGCTGCTTTATAATGAATTTGATTGGCTTACACACATGTTGGCTAAGTTGTTGAACAACAAAGGATATGTCAGGCCTAGTAGTAGTAAGATAAAGAAGTCTTCCTATTAATCTTCTATATAATGACCTGTCCTCAAATCGAGGAGAGTCCTTAGTATAAAGATTCAATGAATGGTCATATGGAGTGGATTCTAGTTTACTAGCTAGAGTGCCAATATCCTCTAAAAGTTCAAAAGTGTATTTCCTTTTATTTATGAAAATGCCTTTATCTAATCGGGCAATTTCTAAACCAAGGAAGTACCTCAATTTCCCCAAATTTTTTATTTTTAAATTGGTATTAAGACAGATTTTTACAAAGTTAATCTCATTTTGATCATTCTTACAAGGACTATATCATCAACATAGATAAGTAAAGATGTGAAATTAGAGTTATGATCCTTTAAGAAAAGAGAACAATCAACATTAGATTGTTTATAACCACAAGATAACAAGCAGTTAGACAACTTAGCGTACCATTGTCTACTTGCTTGTTTCAAGCCATAAGTTGACTTGTTTAATCTAAAAACTTTGTTAGAGTAATTTTCAGAGTTAAGAAGATGCATACCAGAGGGAATAGTCATATAGACTTCATCATTTACATCACCTGTAACAAAGCGTTATTGACATCTAACTATTTTAAATACAAATTTTTAATAGCAGCATAAGCTAAGAAACCAAAAGATTTAAGATGCAAAAAAGTGGGAGGATGTTTATATAACAAAGCATAAGGACATTTATTTTTCAAAAGAAGGCTAGGTATTCTATTAATAAGATGAACTGCATGTTGTATGCTAAAATGCCAAAAATAATTTGTAATATTAGATTGAGAAGATAAAGATCTAGCAACATTAAGAATGTGTTAATGTTTGTGCTCAACAACACCATTTTGTTGAGGACACTCAACACAAGACCTTTGATGAATAATACCTTTTGAAAGAAAGAAATCAGTCATAAGAAATTCAACACCATATATCACTCCTTAAGCATTTAAGTTTAATATTAAATTTGGTTTTAACAAAGGAAATAAAATTCTTAAGATGTTGTCTGATTTCACTTTTAAGTTTCATTTATATAATCCAAGTTAATCTATTGTAGTCATCCACAAGAGTAAAAAAATATATGTGACCAGAAATAGAGGGAGTGGTACATGGCTCCCAAATGTCTACATGCAATAATTCAAAAATGTCAATACTCTTAGAATTACTATTAATATAAGGAAGAGCTTTTTTCTTAGAAAAGTGACATATGTCACAAGGAAAGTTGTATTTTTATAGGATACAAATGGGTATTGTAAAGAAAGACATTTATGAATAAAATCAAATAGTCTATCGTGCTACAATACAACACGATCATCAATAGTCATATTGCAACATTAAAAACTATTAATAGATGAAGGAAAAACCATGGCACAAGCTTTGAAAACATAAAGATCGTCGTGTTTCTCAGCTATACCAATCAATTTCTTGGTGTGCTTTAGCAAAATAAAACAATCAAGAACACGAAAAGTAAAGAAATAATTTAAAGAATCGATCATCTTGCTAACAGATAAAAGATTAACATTAAATGCTGGTATATAGTAGACATTGTGCAAGGTAACTGGATCAGAAATCTTAACAGTTCCAGAAATGTTTGCAGTGGTTTGATAACCATTAAGCAAATTCATGATAAAGGGTTTAATTGAATGAAAAATAGTAAAATATTTTAGAGAACAAGTAATATGATTTGTAGCATCGGTGTCTACAATCCAAAGAATATTATCGTTACCTATCTTAGGATTGGCAATTAAATTGATAGAAAGATGAGAACAAATTGTAGAAGTTGTAGAGGCTATTGATGTATCAATTTGAGGAGACGAAGACACATTGCTTTAAAAAATTTGAAGAATCTGATTGAATTGATTATGTATATAAGATAAAGAGGGATGATGTTCTAAATTTACAACAGATGGGGACTCATCATTGCTTGTGAGATGGATGGAGGGTTTTGAATTTTTCGAGAAATATCCAAGGGGATAGCTATGCTTTTGAAAACATGTATCAATGGTATGATTAGTTCTTTGGTAGTGTGTGCAAAATTTTGAACCACGACCACTACCAAAGCCTCTACTGCGACCTCAATTTGAAGAAGAGAAATTACCACGACCGCCAAAATTGTGAGAAACTTGCATGGAAAAGGGTGACTCATCAACATAATTTGAAATAACCGGAGGTTGAAGTTGTCGTTCTTGACCAAGAATGAGAGAAAAAGTCTTATCAAGAAAAGGTAAAGGATCGATCAACATTATCTGTGAACGAACATGTGAATACTGCTAATTTAACCCTTTGAGAAACTTAATTACTTTGTCTTGTTTTTTGTATAATTAAAAAAATTATTATTATTTTCTTAGATCGGTAACGGCGCCGCAAGTGCACGAAATGGCACAAATACAATCACGAGTAGAGCAAAAGTTTTCTATTTCTTCCCACATGGATGTAAGCTGGGTGAAATAATTTGATACATCTAGGATTCCTTATTGCAATCTTGTTAAATCATCTTGAATATCAGAAACATGAAAAATGTCACCCTGCAAGAATTGTTGTTCAAGAATCTTCCAAACGATGGTTGCTTTCTTAATCCACGAAATGGATTTGTTGATGGTTTGTGAAATCGATCAACCAAGATAGGACCATGTCGTTGCACCTAATCAATTGATCATGTAGAAGATTTGTTGATGCAGGTTGAGGAAATGAGTCGTCGACAAACTTCAATTTGTTCTTGGAGATCAAAGACACCTTGATTGCGCGCAACCAGAAATAGCAATTTTTTCTATCCAACAATGTGGTTACAAGCACCAAATAGAGGTTTCCATTAAGGTGCAAATAATAGGGATTAGATGCATTTGTTGCAAAATCAGAATATAGAGTAGTGTTATCAGCGATGGAGATACGATGAACCGAGAAGGAATTTCAAAAGTGGAAGAAAGGAACGAAACAAAAGGAAAGGGGATTAGAGAATTGCTCTTGATACCTTATTAACATGGAGGAGAAGTTGTATATATTGAATAATACTTCATCTTTTATTTAATCATTAATCTGAAAAAATACAAGATGGTGAAAGACAAAGAATCATTTTTATATGTCAACATTTGAAAACTAAAACAAACTCAAATAGACTCTAACAAAATTCTTAATAAAGAATAACTAACTCCCAAATAACAAAGGTAGTTAATCAAAATTGAAATTACCAAATAATTGAATTAAAAATACATAAAATTTTACATAAGTCATTTAAAGCAATTTTTGTCATTGTAGAACCAAACACATGCTGAGATGGGAGTTAATTTTACATAGGTGTTAAGATTAGATCTTGTAATCTCTTAGGTTCTCACCTGATATTGTCTATATTTACATGGTAGTTTGTAGGTATGTGTGTTGTATTGGTTTTTTTAAATATTTGTGACTCTTTGAAGCAGGGGTTGCTGGTGCTGGAACTGGGTTAATTTCGAAGCATCGAAAAAGTCTTGGTCTTGCTAATGTTTCCGCCAGCTACGCTGCTAACTTTGCCATCATTACTGGTTGCTATTGCGGTAACTGCTCTATCGTGTCCTAACTTTTGTATCCTGTATTGCAATGATTTGCTACTGTTTTATATAGACCACGATCGGGTTTGATCTTTAGGTCACATTATCGTGTTATGAGAGAAAGAGAGAACAATTTCGTTACACAGACCTGTCATTATCTGACCTGTCGTTAACAGACCTTTCAAAATATTAGGGAAAATGTTCTGTAGATGTTCTAGGAATGAGAAAAGTTAAGAAACAGAAAGAAATTTCCTATTAGCTGAACTTTCTAATATTCTTCAGATATATTCCAAGGATTCTTCTTTTGTAAAAACCAAAATGAATTCTTCTTACTCATGAAAAATGGTCACAGAAGGAAGAAAGAATGAAACCATTGTGTAAGAGATGTAGCTCCAGTTTGCATGTTTGCTTCTGAAATAATACGGTTGTGCAAAGGAAGGCTATTATCTTTGAAATTCTTGATTATAAAGTGTTAATTTTATTATGTGCCTCAGAGGAATTATCCAAAGATATTTTAACTTTTAACTCCATTATTTTGAGTCTAGGCAAAGCGGGTAGCACGAGATTGTGCACGATTAAACATTGAGTGGATTTTCTCAAGTGTAAAAGAAAAAAAATTATCAATATCAAATATAAAAAAATATTTTTTCATTACCCACGGAAAATTCATGGATACAATTATCAATATCAAATATAAAATAGTAGACTTTGTCACGGATAATCCGTGGGTAATGTAACTTATGACTTTTCCGTCGATAACTATCTACTATTTTATCAACGGTAAATCTATGAGTAACGTTACCCACGGAGACTCAGTGGGTCATATTACCCACGGACAATCCCTAAGTAACTGTGTCCCACAGCTTATCCGTCGGTAAATATTTTCCTACGAGCGATTTAGCTAGGAACTCGTGTCCGTGGGTAATCCGTGGGTAATTTTACGTTACCTATGGATAGTCTGTGGGTAAAGATAAAATTTGCCGTAGGTAATAACAGTTTTTCTTGTAGTGATATACATCAAATTCATGTGATGTGTTGTGCATCAGTAGCAAATAACGTGAACATTTAATGCTAGTACTAGGAAATATTTTTATTTTAAGCATGCTTGTGATAACTTAAGACTTAACATGAGACATTGCCTGCATTATAAAGCTAATCTGGAAGAATAATGAATGCACACATGAAAGCATGCGTGTGACAGAAGAAGCATAAAAAAATTAGACTTACGAAAGATAATTTGTAAAATGATTTAATTTAATTTTTTATTAATATGAGAGGTAAAAATAACGGATATCCATATCAGATAAAGTAATTAATAGTAGATGAATTTATAATAGGGCAAATAAGCTTGCAAAAACTTGAATATAAATGTGAGACAAGTCATCACTTGAATATTGAATTATTATAGTCGGAATAAGTTCTCCCTGATAAATAACAGTTAAATTGATTAGAAAAAATATTTTGCTATGATTTGTGTTTTGATGGATGATTTGAAATTCAATTCTTAATATTTAATTGTATTTATTCTCTTTTTTATTTTCAATTATAATATTATCAATTAGTCGAAATTACGTTTCAATTTAATCTATAATTCTTTTATATTTTTTATTTAAATATAGTTGAGTTGAATATACATGGGACAAATTGAATTACATATGATAAGATTAAAGTTTGTCTCCATAAAATTTAAGCAAGAAAAATATATAATAGTGAGATAACATTTAATAAAGAACAACTATATTCATAAGTAAAAATTATTTTTCAATGGTTTTTTACTTCGATGAATGATTTTGAATCCAACTCTTAACAATTAATTGTATTTTTTTGTTTTGTTTTGTTAATTATTATAGCTTTATCAGTTAGTCAAAACTATGTTTTAATTCAATTTGTTTATAATTGTTATCTATTTTTAATTTAATATAGACCAAAATATTTGGGGCAAATGCGTTGTTGATCCAAACACATCACAAATATTTGTCAATACTATAAAAGATGAATGATTTTTTAGAGAAACAACTGTATAGATCAAATATTTAAAAACACATTTGATAGAAATGTATCTTACAAAATATTTACTTAAGCAAATGACGCACTACTCCAAAATACATAAACAATATGCACTCGTATTGGCGCACGAGTAATTTACTTGTTACAATCCAAATCCATTTGATCCATCCATTTTTCCACTTCTAAACCGATTCGACTGAGTACTGGATTCATATCCAATTCGATTAGCCTTAAAAAATCGTTGGTATGTAAAAATAAAAATAAAAAGTTGTGAAAATCGAATTTAACCTACTAAGTCACTAAATGGAGACTATCTTGAAAAACCGCCTTATTTTTTTAAAATACCTAGCTAGATTTTTTTTAACAAAATAAACAGAAAAAAATAAAAATATCTTTTTTGGTTTTATTTTAACAAAAATACCTTATTTCCCTCAAAGTCTAACTGCCACCAGCCTCCGCCGTCGCTGCAGCTACAGCCCTGCCGCTGCCAATCAGTAGAATAATTTAGTCAATACTTAATACATAGAAGAAGAAAAAGAATGAGTGAAACTAAAATAGAAGAAATCAAGAAACACCATGAACGAATTTAAGCTTGAGCCATGGAAAGAGAGAAGAGAAAATACCTTTTTTTTCTAGAAATGAGACTTCTAGTGGCAGTTAGGACATGCATAATCTACATTGAATAAAAAAAAAAGCAATACAAAAGCATGCCATACGAGACTGTGTTTTTCTTGTAGTCCTTCGTAGTGGCAACAATCATATTTTGAAGAATAATGAAAGGTAGATTGATCATCTTTCACTTGATGGAGTGTTGGCTGATCTGTGTTGGCTGATGCTGTTAAATACCTTGCAGATGGAGTGTTGGCTGATGCTGTTAAACACCTTGCAGATGTGCTTTAATGATGTAGACAAGTGGTTTTTGCAGCCCTCTTGAAAGATTTCAGCAAGCACGTCATTCCTGTTTATATTGAGAATTGAGTACCAGTTCTTTCCGAAGATGGAATGTCCATCATTTGACAGGTCGAGGATGGTGGCAAGAATATCACGGGGTAATCGAATCTCAATACCCTTGAGAGTGGTCACCAAGAGAGACTTCTCAGAAAAGGTTTGGGCTCTACAGTAGAAGGCCCTCACCACATCCGGGTAATAGCAATAAGAGATTTGCATTAGGTCAAGCCAAGAGCATGTGTATGAGTTTTGATAGAGGTGCCTTCGATAAGCAAGTTTTCAAGCTAGAAAACACTTCTAACTCCATTAGGCCGCTCAACCCATTCTTCAGCATAAGTATGATGGAATGAGAGGAGTGAAGCATATTTTAGGGCCGACTTTGGGAGGGAGGGTGGGTGGGAGATGTAGAACATTATGGATTTACAGTAGGAGGAGCAAAACATTCTGGTGAGGTAGAAGGAAAACGTTCTTGAGAAGGTGGAGAACGTTCTCGAGGATTTTGCTTAGGAGTAGTTGTTTTGCCTCTTTAAGAGTTTTTTAACTTGTTTTTGGCCAAGAACTGGGATAGAGTAATGGTAGTTTTGACCTTTAAATTTTGTTTCGTTGCGGGTTTAGATGGAGAGGATTGAGAGGGTTTTGAAAATGCAAAAATTTCATTCATTGATTTTGTCTTTTGGTTTGGGGATATGGAGAAAGAAGCTTCAATTTGGAATGAGGATATGGATGGTTCAGATGGTTTGAAAGGTGTTGAAGTCTTTGTAGGGATTGGTGTTGAAGGTTCAGAATCATCACTATCAGAGATGACAAAGATTGTAGGTTTTCAGGGTTTAGCCTTTAAGGTACCGATTCCAGTCGATACTCTCATGGAGCGTCTCTTTTGCTCTGTTGGTTTAAGGAAGGATGAATGAAGGTGAGGAAGGACTTCATTTAGGTTTGGAGTAGGACATTGGAGGAGAGGGAGAAGAACGGTTGACAATGGGTAAGGGTTGGAATCTTGTCTAGGGCTTGATTTCGGGGAGGAAGACAAGTAGTCTAAAAAGGTTTTTTCAAAGGAATCGTGAGGAGAAGTTGGTCTTGGTGGAGGTTAGGGTGAACGATTGTGAAATGGTGAAGATGAAAGAGATGAAGAGGATGATGGTGCATTAGGGTAAGCGTTCTTCCGAGCAGTCATTTTAGTACGAGCCATTTTAAATTTTTTGCAGAAAATGGTTTAAAGGTTTTGAGAAGTTTGAGTTTTGGAAGATGAGAAATTGTTTTTTAGGGAAGATGAATAGCTTTGATGATGATTTTGTAGTTTTACACTTTGTAGGGGAAAGTAAAGTGACTGATTGGTGTTGGAAAAGAAGAGAAATGACAACGTGGCAGTGACTTTTGCAGACAAGAAAACATGTCTCATTAATGCCATGCAAAAGAGCTTTTGATGATTTTTGAGCGAAAAAGAGAGAATGACGCGCGCTAAAGAGCAAAAATGGAGAATGATGCGCGCAGGAAACGCAAAACGTTTAACATGCTCCGTTTGTGCAGAAACATAATTAATGCAAACTGGTTGGATTTTTGATATTTCAGTTTTTCCTTGATAAAATTTAAACTTTCCTCAACCAGGGGCTTGGTAAAAATATCAGCAAGTTATTTTTTAGTATCAACAAAGATTAATTCAACTTCTTTTTTATTAACATGATCACGAATAAAATGATGTTTTATTTCTATGTGTTTGGATTTTGAGTGTTGAATAGGATCTTTTGATAGATTTATAGCACTTGTATTATCACAGTAGATTGGAACACTTGAATAACTTACATATTAGTCTTCAAGTTGATTTTTTATCCAAAGAACTTGAGAGCAACAATTTGCAGCTGAGACATATTCAACTTTGGTTGTTGAGAGAGCAATTGTGTTTTGTTTTTTGCACGACCAGTTTATTAATGCTTCTCCAAGAAACTGACATGCTCCACTTGTGTTTTTTCGTTCAATTTTATCTCCAGCATAATCAGCATCGCAGTAAGCTACAAGATCAAAATGAGAATCTTATTTATACCAAAGGACAAGATCAGTAGTACCAACGAGATATCTAAAAATTCTTTTTACGACTGTTAAATGAGATTCTTTAGGTGCTGTTTGAAATCTTGCACATAATCCTACTGTAAACACAATGTTAGGTCTACTAGCAGTTAAATAAAGCAAAGATCCTATCATACCCTATACTCTTTTTCAGAAATAGATTTTCCATTTTCATCTTTGTATAATGAATAGGATGGATGCATGGGAGTAATCACGATTTTGGCTTCATTCATTTAATATTTTGTTAAGAGATCTTTTATATATTTTTCATGACATATAAAAATGCCATCTCCATGTTGCTAAATTGCAAGCCAAGAAAATATCTTAATTCTTCCATCATACTCATTTCAAATTCACTTTGCATGAGTTTTGAAAAAGCATCACACATTTTCTCGTTAGTTGATCCAAAGATAATATCATCGACATACATTTGAGCAATAAGTAAATCTTTTTTTATCGTTTTTCTTGAACAGTGTAGTGTAAATCTTCCTCTAGAAAATCCATTTTTGATTAAAAAGGAGCTAAGTCGTTCATATGAAGCTCTTGGTGCATGTTTTATACCATATAGAGCTTTGGTGAGTTTAAAAACATGATTTGGTTTTGATTGATCTTCAAAATCGGGAGGTTGTCGCACATAAACTTGTTCATTTAAAAAACCATTTAAGACATCTCATGATCTTTCTTACTCTGTCTTGTATTGAGTAAGCTTCGCCAAGACAACACATCTTATTTACTATAGTTGTGAACCTTGAGTACATCTCATCAATGGTTTCTCGTTCGTTCATTTCGAATAGTTCAAACTTCCTTGTGCCAATGTCTATTCTTGTTTCTTTGACATGGTTTGTTCCTTCATGACGAGTTTGCATTGTGTCCCATACTTCTACAGCAGTTGTGCATTCATCAACTCTTTCGCTTTCTTCCCTGCTCATAGCACACGATAAGAATAATTGAGCTTTAGAATTTAGAAGTACGTTAGTTTTGTCTTCAGGTGTCCAGTCCATTTCTTTCTTTTCAACAAAGTTTAAATCATCTTGATCAACTCTTGGTGTGAAATCTCCATCTGTAATGATGCGCCACATTCTTGTATCTGGAGATTTCAGAAACAACTGCATCTTGTTCTTCAAGAAGTAATAATCTATTCCATCAAAGTAAGGTGGTCTATTTGAAGATCCTCCTTCAACAATGTATTTTGCTTTTGACATTTTTTCTTCTAGATCTTTACTTTAGCACTTGTTAAAATGTTTACTCTTTAGAGACCTTACTTTGATGCCAATTTAAGTAGCAATGTCAATTTACAAGGAACCAGGTTTAAATTGTAAATTGACCTATTTAAAATTTCCTGTTAAAATCTTAAGAAAATAACTCAAGATTGATCTTGGTTATGAAAACAGAAAACATAAAAAGTTCTAGTTTCTGGAAATAGAAAACAAAGAACTTTATTGGTTAGTTAAAATCACAGTTTTAGCTTATCTATTTATAATGACTGAAAATAAATAGAGATAAGGAAGAGATACAATACAAAGATATATCCTGGTTCACCCAACTCGGGGTACGTCCAATCCTCATAATTGTGAGATTTTCCACTAAGTGTTCAAACGAAGAAAGTTCTTGGTTTTACACAGTTTATGTTAAGATCAATCTTTATCTGTAACATCAATTCCTTTCCACCCAGAAAGGATTCAATCAAATCACTTTTCAATCTTGAGAGGATTTTACAATTCACCTTTTAACCATAAAAAGATTTTTATAAAACTACTCAAACTATATACAACCCCTATAGTTTTGAGTTTACACAATAATGATTGAAAGAGATTGGTAGAATATGATTATGTTTAACTCATGTTTTAGAATATATTCTTGATAAAAGAACTCAGTAATATGATTTTGATATATGAAGATGAATTCATAACTAATTCTTTTGGTAATTGAGAAGGTTTCAAGTATGTAAGTGTATGTGATTGATGGAGGTTATTAGCACTTGAAGTTCTATGTTTTCCTTGAGCTTGGGGTTCCTTTTATTTGCTTCAAGGAGGTTGATGACAACTATCATGACCGTTGAAAAGGTGCCTTGCTCTCATGTGTCAGATTTAACCAAAGACCAAACTTTTAAACTTTGAATGTTACTGTTTTGAACATTATGCGTTTATGTTTCTGTCATAATGATTTATGATCTGTAGCTTCTCTTTCTTGATTGTGATGATTATGCACACAAACATCTCAGAGATGTGCTTAATTGATTCAGATTAAGAATGCCTTTTGATTCGTGCCAAAAGGTTGGAGAATGATGTAACAAGGTTGGAGAATGATGGTCAATAAGCTTGAGAATGTTTGTATCATTCTGGACTGATGACATCGTACTTGGAGAATGATGTTGATCATTCTAGAGATAGATGTTAATTATTTTGGAGAAAGATGTTTGCTGTTGATGATCTAGTGTAACAAGCTGGATAATGTTTATCAATCTAGAGACTGATGTTACACTACTTGAGAATGATCATTTGTCAATTTTGCTTTGAGTTGTGCATTTTAATATTTGATCCTTTTGAGTGATTCTTTTGCTGATATGAGAGCTTACATTCTTAGTATATGAATTGGAAATCCATTTGCAATTTCCAAGAGTTTTCTTTGCATTAAAAACTGATTTGTTCTTGCTTGTTGAAAATGACATAAACATGGAGAATGTTCTTGGTTTTTCAGATTTTGTCAAGAACATTCTTGGTTTAGTCTTGTTCATTTTTGGTTCTTTCTTTGAAATGATTTCTCTTGCATTTGCTTTGCACCTAACTTGAATTATTTCACTAAAAAACACATGTTAAACTAACACATAAATCTAGGAAGCTTTGAGGGTCAGGTTCTTTGTAATTTAAGGTATTTACCCTTATGAATACCGGGGCTGGATGAAGCCAAGTTAGTGGTGAACCAAGATAAATCTATGTTTATTCATGCTTTCATTGTTTGCTTCCTCTGAACCCGATTGCTGCTTATCAAAGTAATTCATTCAAATCAATCATCATTCATCAAATTTGCCAAAAGTTATCAACTTTGTCAAACACATTTCAACCCCATTCTCGTGTTTGCACCTTCAATTGGTATCAGAGCTGGTTCTCAAGGATGAGCACTTTACAATGTTTGACGAAAGATCTAAGGGTTCAACATATCTAGATTCAGTGAATCAATAGATGAAGAAATTGAGGTATTTTCTGACTATTACTCAATTTTATTTAATTACTACTATAGATGAGTTTTTAAATGATAATCACAAATTGTCTTCAAAATTGAAAACACTTAGGAAAGAAAATGCAAACTTAACTGAAAGTTAATGTTTTAAAGAATCAAAGTGTTGTATTTCAACAAAAATTGCAACCTTGAAAACTGATATTACTGAACTTAAAATTGAACACCAATGAGCTGACATATTCACTAAACCACTAGGTGAAGATAGGTTTGACTTTAAAGTAGTCTAGATTAACATTAGCTTTTATTAGTCTTTATATTTTCTTGTAATATGTTATATTCATGTTATTAAATATTAGAAGAACTTATAAGCTCCAAATTTCAAATTCATCTTAGAGTTCAAAGAGAGAAACACTTGTTGAAGTTATAAATTATTTCTAAGTGTTTTTTCTTAGAGTGTGAGAGTTATTATTATTATCGATTGTGTTAGAAGCAAACACTTAAAGTTACAGTCCTTTGTATCTAACCATATTGTGGTTTAGTTCCTTCTTCAATATGGGGTTTTCAGGTTATAGGAGAAAACTTGTCTTGTTGGGCCAAGGTGGTTAGTTCCTCAAAATTATGGGGTTGTTAGGCTGTTTAGGAAGACTGACTTGGAGGGTCAAGTGCTTTGTAATTCAAGGTATTGGAATTAGTGGATTAAATCCTTGTGAATGGAGGGATTGAATTTAGCAAAGTTAGTGGTGAACTAGTATAAATATGTGTGTCTAATTATTTATTCTTTCATTATTTGTTGCCTCTAAATCCGAATGCTTCTTATCTAAGTAATTCATAAAAATCAACCAACCTTCATCAAATTAGCAAAAAGTTATCAACTTTGTCAAACACAATTCAACCCCCCTTCTAGTGTTTGCACCTTCAAAAAGACTATCATAAATACTCGTTGTTGTCTTCTTGTGGGTGCACTTGTCAAACTCCTTGAAAGTGATTGCTTTTATATGAATGTTCTAGACTTATGATGCATCTTGTACATCTTCTTCTGATCAGCATCCAACGCTTTCTTTGGAATATCAAAACCATCAGTATTCTTTGGAGCAATATAATCATCTTTGATAGCGTTTCAACAAGTGTACTGAATCTTTGCAATGTCAGGGATGAGTTTCACTTCGAATCCAACCTTGATGTCTAATTTGAACCTAGTTATTGAATTCCTTTATTGAATTATTACCGAATTCTCTTTATTATTCTTGCCCTATTGTCTTAGTGATAAAACCTTTAATTTCAAAATAACCCCTAATTCCTTAGTAGATTTAAGATTAGAATTAAGCATTACCATACATGAATTCTCTTTTTAAACTACTGCCTCTGCAACTAGTTTAATTGGTTTCATGACCTGCATCTATGTTTAGACTACAAATTCATGAATTTCTCATCTCAAGCATTCGTAAAGTCCACTTCCGTTTCAAAATACAAATCGTATAACATTTTAATATTGATCAAACAATAAAAAGCATTAAGCACATAGATGATAAAAATAATTCAATAAACTCATTCATATAACTAGAAATCAAATCATAAAAATAAGGGTTTCATCTTGTTACACTCATCCCTAAAAAATAGGGTTTAGTTACTCATGACAGAGATAGAAAAGATAGAGATTAGAGAAGAATTACAAGAATGATTCATGAATGATCTTTGATAAAACAACTCCAATCCTGTTAGAAACTGCCGTCTTTGAGTTTATATGTTAGGACACAAGTCTCTCAACTTCCCAATAGTCAAAAAGATCCCTAAACAATGAAAATTTGTGTTTTTATGAATGCATATGCGAGTCGCGCGCCCCAGGCACAGGATTTGCACTCCGCGCGCGCTTGGACAGTGCTCAAAGGCTGAAAATGCGCCTCAGGCGCAGCTGGCGTGCTTCAGGCGCGCGCTGGTAGTGCTGAAAGGTGAGAAATGCGCCTCAGGCGCGGCAGTTGCAGTTCAGCCGCACAACATCTGCTATCTGACTTTTACTGCATTGTTCTCCTACTTTGAATCTAAATTTGGTTTTGGTGTCGTCATGGGAGTTGTAGCTATGGATCGTAGCTTTCATTTGCACTTGGTTTGACTCCAATTGGACATCTAGAACTCCAGATATGGCTGAAATACTTCACATAGGTCATGTTGATTTCTCACCAAAATTCAGCACTGCACTAAAACAAAGTAACAACGCAAAACTCCGAAAAATCTCTACTTAATCTAGGAAATAATAAGATAAATATTTCATTAAATAAAAGAACTAAAATCAACAAAATATATCAAATAACTCCTTAAATTAACTAATGGTTAAAGATAAATAAGACTAAAATCAATGAAAAATATGCATATGATGAAGAGTCATCACAACCCCAAACTTAATCTATTGCTTGTCCCCAAGCAACAATTAATTTCAGATTTGGTATAGTTAAAAGCAAACTTAAACTCAATATCTCAAATCAAATCAAACTCAATTATCAAAGTTCTTGCTACTACAAAATATTCATCATGCTCTATGGTTGCTTACAAAAAACAACAAAGTTTGTACACTTTAGTATTCATTTATCAAATTCAACTCTCTCTTCACACAATCTTACCAAAATTTCTCTCAAGTGTTTAGAAAGGGTTATGAATTTATCACCCAAATCTTAGAACATGCATCACGCTACCATAGGCTTGAAAAAATTCTAGTTAGCAATCACAATGCAGCAAACACGTACACTTTTGGAGGACTGATCCGCAGTCGCACACGGGTCAAATACAATTGATAAAATGTAAATAGAGGTAATAACTCAAATCGCTTCACAAGGACTTCTGATATTGTAATAATAACCGAATTGAAAATTGAAATTTAAAAGGGGGGGTTTTTAGATTTTTGTTTTAACAGATGAACAAAACAATTAATCCACTTATTCGAGTTTCAAACCTATCACAGATTCTATCAATGAGTTTAACTTCTAATTTGTGATTCTATTCTTATTTGACTATAGAATTGATCAAACAAGCATAATCAATCCTATGTGAATTTGGTTTCTTTGATTAGATTAAGCATCACAATCATCAAAATATTATAATTAACGATCAAGCGTCGTAAAATTATAATTCAATTAAATTAGAAATCCAAACCAAATTATGTCAAATAAATTTAATCAATCCTATTGAAATTCAATTTAAGCAATCAAAATATCAATATAATCAAATAAACAAGAATAGAATCATGAATTGAAATTGATAGTGTAACCTGAATCTCAAGGTGTTGATGAAACTCTGAACTCATGGATTAATCTTATAAAATTAGTCTTCCATGAAATTAAAATATTACTGTTTATTTCTTGTAGCAATTTGAATCCTAATTTTTCCGTCTTAGAAAAGAAACAAAATTGCCAATATATAGTACTTGTTATTGGACTTTAGGGTTTAGGGTTTAAAAGCAAGTAGCCCGATAATTAAAATTATTACAAGTATCCAGATTATGAAATTTGCAATTTCGGCCTGGTAAAGTTCGGAATTGGTCTTTCCTTCCAACACAAACGTTGTAGCTCAGATTTGTATCTTTCCAACGCCTGCTCATATGTGCCAATCCGATATCCAGAGGTCAAGTTATGACCTACAGAGCGAGAAAGAGTCAAAATATAAATAATAAAATTAAAATGCAAATAATAAAATTATAATTCAAATTCAACTCAAAGTTTAGAAACAAGCTAAAAATATTAATCTAAGCTATAAAGAGCTTTTAAAATACCAAAATAAAAAGGTAAAAACATGTTCCCAAAGGCTATGATCAAGGACTTTTGGGTTGTAATGGGGCTTAGGTAAGGGTGTGACATTTTGGGATAGTAGGCTTTACTACTTGGAGTTAGACATACATTTTCAAATATTCTACCACTTTTTATATTTCTTCAACTTTTTCATTGTGTAGATTCTCAAATATTGACAAAAGAACCAAGAAGATATTATTTATCAAAGTACACAAACTGATTTATTTTTTTTGATTTTTTTTTCTCTTTTTGTGCGAATCACCACCCCAAACTTAAAAGTTTGCTATACCATGAGCAACCCCAAATTTAGAATTTTATCAAGACAATAAATTCTTTTTTACCTAACTCCAAGTAAGGTGATTTTATTAAAGTCAGGTATTTGGCTTGTAATGTGGCTAGTAATTGAAATAAAAGGCCAAAGCTCAAAGGGGCTTGTAAAGGACAAAATTTTCATAGGATAGTTAGAAAGGCTCAAACGACCAAACAAAATTGCCTCAGTGTATGCATAAATTACAAGTGATGCAAGTCAGAATTAGTGCAAGTTCTGAAGGGATAACACATGTCTGGATAATCACACAACAAAGAATTAAAGTGTTAGGCTCAAAGGCTCACAACTAGGATAATAAGAAAGAGTATAAACTATCTAAATGATGCCAAACATGCCACTACAAAATTTATTTAGTTTTTTATTTTATTTTAAAAAAATGCGAGTGAGACTTCGATAACCAAGGAGTAATCAACAATGCATGCATTAGTGAAGCTTATCGAATTGAGCAATGATATGAGCAAAGAAATAGAGTTTAAATTTCAAAATCCCAAACAGAAAACTTAAGACCAAATGCAAGTTGTTAATAATTCTTCATCATAGTGCATGTTTACACACAATTAGAAAGAAACAAATTCAAATAACAAAAATAAGATTGCAAAAAAATAAAAGTTACATTTACCTGTGGGTTGCCTCCCACGAAGCGCTTCTTTAAAGTCATTAGCTTGACGTCTCAACTATTGTCAAGGTGGCATATAAGACATGAAGAACACATCATCCTTCTCACCAAGAGATACATATTTTAGGTGAGGTGGAAATTGCTTGAGTTCAACCAATGATATCTTCTCCACCAAGTACAAAAGTTAGGGATTTTGTGAAATAAAGAAACTTCTCAACTTGTTCTTCTTGTATTCAAAATATTATCCATCAAATAGAGATCTAACTCTATAAAGTGCTTATCCTTGACATCCAACTCTAAAGTGCTTAGCCTTGAGATCCAAATCTAACATCAATTGAAGGTGCAAACACAAGTAAATGGGCTGAAAAGTGTTTGACTAAGTTGATAACATTTTAATTATTTGATTAAATTGTTTCAAACTTGATGATTTACATGGATTAAAAGCAATAACAAAACTAAGGCGTGCACAAATAAATTGACACAAGTAATTTATCTTGATTCACCACTAACTTGGCTACATCCAGTTCCTTCACTCAAAAGGATTTAATCAACTAATTCAACAACTTGAATTACATTGCACTTGATCCTCCAAGTGAGTCTTCTCAAACAGCCAAACAACCCCAGACTGTTGAGGAACACACACACCTTGACTTTACCAGCAAGGTCTTCTCCACACAATATGACAACCACAAATTGTTTAAGGCACACTAACACCACTGTCGAGTTTGAATACAAATGTTTGGAACTTGAGTAGTTGCTTTTAACAAGATGACTATAACAATGATTATCACACTCTAAGAAAAACACTTGGAAAATATTTCTCATTCGAACAAGTGTTTGTCTCTTTGAAGTCTACGATTACTTTGGAATTTTGAACTTGATTTATACTACTATTTTATGATTTTTCAATGATGATCTTCTTCAAGTATCTAGTTATAGATAAAATAAGGGATTCAATTTAGTCATTGTTTAGTTCTTAACTCTATCTTCATTCTTTGCTTGGTCATCAATGATCTTATTCAAAAATAATTCAGAACAAGATGCTTTTTGATAATATGTTCTTTAGCCAATTTTTTATTTCTGAATCAAATCTAAACATTTCTTTTAGATTGATTATGTTCGTATTTTATTCAGATTGATGTAAGCCCCGCATTTTTCTCCATTAGGGTGACTTTCGAGGATGAAACTATTTAAGGTAGGTAGAAAGTAACATCCAAGCATTTTATTTTATTTTTATATTTTACATTATTAGGAGTAGAGATAATTATTCTAGAAATTTGTTGGTAATAGTTACTAGTTTCTAACTTAATTGTATTGTGTTATTTTGACTTTTGGTAATAATGTTAATAATAATAATAGAAGCATGAATCTAGAAACGTTAAAGACAAAATTACATTAAACTAATGAGTAAATAATTAGGGTCTTAATGGGCTTAGGTTGAAACATCATGTTCCCCACCTCTACTGATAGAAAGGAAACAAAAACTGACGTCTCTCATTCACAAACCCTCTACGATGTAGAAAGAAAGAGCTTAGGAGAGAAACAAGAAGAAATTCAAGAACTAAAGGAGTTAGTGATTCATTCCCCAAGTGTAACGTTTTGGATAAAGACCATTATATATGAAACTTATAACGACATTCATAATGGTAAGTGTAAGACCCTTAATTTCTAAGTCCTAAATTATGCAATTTTAAGATATTTTGTGTGGAATTTTTTAGGCTTTTTAGCCAAGTTATTAATATTTTGTGAGTTTAATGCCTAAAATATATTTTTGGAGCCCAGATTAAAATTATTCGTCGAGGAATAATTTTATTGATTTATGATTAATCTTTTATCGAAAAGAAAATTTTCTAAGATGCAGCGTTTTTCAGAAAAATTCATCTGTCGAATTGAATTGCGAAGAGAGAAGATATTTTTTTGAAAAAGTGGTTTGAGAAGTGATGGGTATTTTGGTAATTTTCTTAATGAAATATGTAGATATATATCTAGATATATATATAAAGAAGGAAAGGAAGGAAGAAAAAGAAATAGTAAACAAGCTGAAACATTTCCTGAGCTTCGCGTGAACTTCTTCTTCTTCCTCCTTCACTATTTCGCTAACCAAAACCCACTCAAATACAAACCTCCACTTTTCTTCTAGATCTAAGCTTCGTTTCACGAAGAGATAGAAGGGAAAGTTTTTCATCTTCCTGCTACGGTGCTAGTGAACTAACTTTGGAAGCGACGTCGCGAGCAAAGTTTTTACAAAAACTAATCGCGGTATCGTAATCGTTTGGAAAAGCGATACCGGAGGTAAGGGCTCCTTCCAAACTTTTAGGTTACATTTAAGGACTTATTTACGGTTGTGTGGAAAATAAATTTGTTGGGTTTAAAGTGTAGATTTGGGGGGAGAGAATTTAATTCAGTTATGTGTATTGTTGAGGAAATGAAATTTGATGTCTTTGAGTTGTGCTTTGTGAAAACTAATTTGGCGTGAATCATGTTTGAAAGTTGTGGAAATATTTGGGTGATTGTTGATTGAGCTTGGTGTGGTTTGTGAAAATCAGCTTGGCATGAGTTATGTTTGAGTTTTGGGGAAATTTATGGGGGTTGATGATTGAACTTGGTGTGAATTTTGTGGTTTTTAATGTAAATTGTGGATTAAATTTGATGGTTGTGGTAGAAAATAAATGTTTGAGTATGCTCTGTGTGGAATTTGAAAATCATTAGTGTTAAATGAGTATTAAAAATGAGGAGTCTTTTAATATCTGCATTTACTTAATGATTGTCGTGGAAAGAGTCAGAGTATGCTCATGGATTTCATAGTACATGGCGACTGAATGGACCACAGTGATAGTGGTGATCGGATGGGTCGCGAGATGATTCCATGTGATTTGTTGGTTCATCTTATCCTCGCGGGGATTGTCGCGTTGTGTAAGGTCTGCGATAGACTGCACATTTTTGGTAAATCGTGCTGACCCGTGATAGGTGTGACACCCTAAACCCCAAAATAACATTTATAATAATATATACTAAATTATTTGAAGAAAACTTGCAACGGATAAAGAAAATCTGTTAAAGAGAATAAAAACTTTTATATCTAATTTAGGATATCACATTTATCTAAATACACATGTAACAATTCAACTTTGTTCCTCAATTAAAATAGTACAATATCAATGAACTTGATTTAACTTGATTCAACTTTGTTCCCAAGACTTACTCGTACTAAGTTTTCATATAAAAAGTCATTTGTAATAACATAAGTAAAATACATATTACAACTCTTAATTCCCGGTATCACCTATCAGAGCGGGGTTTCTCCCAAACTTGAACTTCGAGACTCATTAACCTGTAATAACTGCGATTTCACAAATGCAGGGCCAAGCCAGTCCAACACAAACAACAAAGGAGGTGAGTTTTGAAATCATGTTGATAGTATAATATAAATAAGAGGAACACACAATTAATCATCAATAAACTGTATCATTACACAAACATTCTTCAAGGAAAAACGTCACATTATATAGTCAAAATCAAAGAAAATCCATACACTTCACTATAACATCAAATCATCGCATAAATTATTATCACACATAATACATATTAATCTAACAATCTTGCCTTAAGGCTCGACAGTAGACCGCCACAGTCAGGCTCATTCAATTGTACTTCCCCGGAATCACTAGGCTTGTCAGGCCCTACCTATATGCTGACAAAATAATATCCACTTCACAAATTCACAATATTTATTTTCTCCCCTCGTTGGTATATGATACTCCATTAAAACCGTCATCTCAAACACAAAATGAAATCACCATTATTTCATCAACTATGAGGTTAATTCAATATTCTCATCACGGTTTAGAACATTACTATCATCATCATCACATAAACTCATCACAAATTTATAGCATCACTATCATCAATCAAACATTATCACAAATTTATAA
>NC_021165.2:54567845-54597385 GCF_000331145.2 Cicer arietinum | reverse complement strand
AACACTTTATATTAAATACTAAATCATACTAAATATATATATAATCACAATATCATAATAAGTATATAAAAATAAAGAAAATCAAACACAATATTACCACTATCTCAAGATAATTATTTATAAAGTAAATAATTAAAATAAAATATATTTAGAATTAAATAAATATAATTAAGTACACATTTAATATTAGTCAAACGCATAAAAGAATGATATATTAATTGAGTGTGCATATATACACATAAAATCGTATAAAATCTTTTTCTTTAAAATATATATTACACTAAATACTATTATTTTTTTAAAAAAATATATCAAATAATAACATATAATATTTATTATTTATATCGATCATGTAATCTAGTATATATAAAACTAACACATCATAAAAATCACCTATATGACGAAAATTAATCACAAAATTAATTAACATATATTTTATAATAATTTTAACATCAAATTAATTATTTAAAATCCTATTTAATTAATAAATAGTTTATCATAAAATTTAGGGTGTCACAATAGGTGGCACCTTGGTAAATAGTACTATGGCCTGTGATAGACGGTACATTTATGATTTACGTTTTTAGTAAATCGTGCTGACCCGTGATAGGTGGCACCTCGATAATTTAGTACTTTGGCCTGTGATAGACGGTACAATTATGATTTACGCCCCTTCGAGGAGGGTTTAGTTTGGAATTCCGAGTCCATGCATTTTGGCATATACGCATTGCATTAGGGTGCTTGGCACGCGAGTCATGTTTGATTTAATGTTATGATTGCGTGTGTAAACTCAAGTTGTTGTTGTGATTATGCCATAATTGCTAAGTGTGATTGTTTAGATTTGTGTGCATATGTTGATTGATTGAAAAACCTCGCGAGTCATGTTTGATTTAAAGTTATGATTGCGTGTGTAAATTCAAGTTGTTGTTGTGATTGTGCCATAATTGCTAAGTGTGATTGTTTGGATTTGTGTTGAAGTGTTGATGGATTGCGAAACCTCTTTAAAAGCTGATATTTGTTGTTTTCTACTTTTTTCTAATGTGTATTCGAATACAAGAGGCTTGTAGTCGAATACAAATGTTCTAATTTGGCTACTGACTTATGGAACAACTATGTAGTCGAATACAAGCATCCTGTTTTTGCTACTGACTTATGAAACAACTGTGTAGTCGAATACACTGAGCTTTTAGTCGAATACAAGCAACCTTTTTTTTGCTACTGACTTCTGAAACAACATTGTATTTGAAAACAAGGATGTTGTATTCGAATACGACAGTGCAGTTTTGTTTAAAACTCAATTTTTCAACTTTGATTATGCATGTTTAACATACGGAAACCCTTTCCAAGTGCATGCTAAGTTGAAAGGTCATTTTATGCATTTCAAATTTAAATGCTATGTGTTATTTGTTAATTTTGGTTGGTGACCCTTTACAACTATTTTGGAAATCTGGGCTTTGCCCTCAGATGAGAACAAGGATCTTCCCACTGGTTAGTACCCTGTAGATGGGAAGGTAGGGTGGACACACCTGACTGGAGCTGTGTTAGGAGGATCTTGCGGGGCACGTGGAGATCACTCGGGTTGTATAGTTTTTGGTAGTATGATCAGATTAGACGGTTGTATAAGGACTAGAGGTCTTTCTTTCGTGGATGTATTTACTGTATGTCAGAAGATTGTACCTATACCAATATTGCCAGCTAGACTTTTACTTTGATGGGTCCATTTACCACTTTTTGATGTGACGTGGGGGAGTTAAAATTCTTGGGGCAATGCTTTTGTACAGGTGTCTGCCGAGAATACCCTAGGGGTATGAGCTATGTCTGATAGGCCTCATAGCCCCGATGTATTTTGATGTTTGAATACTTTGGATTTTTAATTCAAAAACTATCCCGCTGCTTGTAAATACTGTTGACTTTTGTCGTTGTTTTACGACTTAAATATTTTTCCAAAAATATTTCCTTCTTTATTTCTTTGTTTTTATGAATTTGTTTTGAAAAAAAAAAAATACACTTGCGTTGTTAAAAATCGGGGTGTTACAATTGTGGTATCAGAGCTTTTGTTTGGATTTCCTTGGGGATGTGGAGCTTTGGTTATAGATTGTAGGTCAACCTGTAGGTTGGGAGTCGTTATCTGATCATGCGTCGGGGTAATTTGTCCGAGTTGTCGGGTTCGATGTAGTTTCATAGTGTTGATGTAGTTGGAAGTTAGGTTTGGAACTATTCTAAGTGGTATTAAGATTTCTTTTTGAAGTTGCTTTTGAGGAAACAATGTCTCCAAGAAGGAACGACGCTGCAACAGTGAACGTCATTAGGGATGATCAGATGGTTGAAGCTATGAATAACATGGATGTTTCTGTTGTTGCATAAATGTTTCTGATGTTTCTGTTGTTGCATAAACGGTTGCAAAGAGGGAAAAAGATATGTGTGTTGCTGCATCAATGGGATTGGAAGATTTTCGTCATTACCATCCTCCAAAGTTCAAGGGTGATGAAAACTGGGGAAAAGCTGATAAGTGGATTCGAGAAGTGGAAAAGATCTTCGAAATGATGAATTGTCAGGCAGGGTTGAAGCGAATCATGATGTCATGAGATTTATGAAATGGATCCAAGGTTACATAAGCTTGTATTGAAGTTTAGGGGCGTTACACATTAGGGGTGAATACTACTTTTGGTAAATAAAGGACACTTTGAGGAATAGCCGATACCTTGAGGGGGTAAGGTCGAGCATTCGAGTTAAACTAGATTCGTAACTTAGATTGTTAAGTATGAATCTCATGACGATTATAAGAGTGAGAATATATATTTCTTTGATAAGTGACAAATATCTGTGTAGTTTAGGAGATGGTAAGTATGGATAGTGATTTTAGATGAAACTATAGACGTGTGAGTGCGAATATTTAGGTGATGTCTGGATAAACATAATGAGTTAAGCCTTGATCTATTAAGTGGAATTGTAATTATAGAGTACGAGAATACTTAGAGATTGTAGCAATGTAAGCTTTGAGTGTCTATGTAAGGATGGTTCTAGGAGAGTGTGAATGTTTTGATAAGTCAGATGGATTATTCTAAATTTGATTTGGAACCCTAAGAGGGTTGATCTTTGAGTCGATGATTTAAAATCCACAAGGTTGGATAGAGGAACCAAGTGACGCTTTAAAACTTGTATAATTGAGGTAGTTGAGGTAGGCAAGGGATAAATAGTTCAAGTTATGGATTAGAGTGTTTGAGGATCTACTAAAAATGTTATGTTATGATTAGAAGAGTTTTAATTAGTGAGATTACTAAGACGATTAGAGTCAACGATGAAAAAGACATGGTATTGTATCTTAAGATGATATGGATGAAATTAGACGATGTGATGAGTATTTGGAGATTTCGAGGATTAGATTTTAGAATTTTATTTAATGATAGAAAGTTAAAAAGAAGAAATGTAACAAATGATTTATGGTTTAGTTGTTGGTCTTGGG
The DNA here is from genome assembly GCF_000331145.2 of Cicer arietinum. NCBI lineage: Eukaryota > Viridiplantae > Streptophyta > Magnoliopsida > Fabales > Fabaceae > Cicer > Cicer arietinum. Next base: position 54,593,922 of record NC_021165.2, on the reverse strand, counting down.
AAGTCAAGCATTAAGATTTAAAATGAGTGCTCTAGTGACTAGATGGACGATGAAAAATATGTAGGTCCATGAGATATTTTACTGCATAGTTATGATGATGAAGTTTATAGATAAGTATTTCTTAGGAAATGCTTATGGGGAACATTTGAGAAATAGTTCTTTTCGAAGTTCAATTGTTAGGATTCTTTTAGTTTATATCACGGTGAAGGTTGAGAAGGAATAATAATCTAGCGAGTGAACCAAATTTTGGAAAATGTGCCAAGAAAACTTGTTGGAGAAGCACATAGAGATGTAGCTTATGACAATTAAAGATTCATGAAAGGAATGATCTCACTTATAATTCAGACATTGTTATTATAAGGGTATGTCGATGATACACAGGTAGTACTTGAGTGCATGTCATGGGGTTTGTTATTGTGTTCGTCAATCAAAAGAGTTAAATGTTTGTTTGGTAGGAAAGAATTGAGCATGAAATGGAAAAGTTTGGTGCGAATTAGTAAGGCTTGATTTATTGAAATCACTATAGTAAAGAAATACGAAGTATTGAAATCACATGGACGGTTGAATAACGGTAGAGGTGAAAAGTGTTTTGAGATATATTTTGGATGTAGAATATTTCACATGAAGTGTGAAAATTAGGAGGAATTAAGATTTTGTTTGAATCGTTGAAGGAATTCTTAAGGACCAGGATACCAAGCTTATTCGAAGGAAGAAAAGTTTAATAGTAAGAGGAAAGACAAAAGAAAAATCAAGTTAGGGCGGAGGATACTTTGGGATATAATGCACAATGGTGTGTACCAATTGTGGCTGTCAACGAAGATAACAATTCTTGGGAAAAGACATACAAGAGTAAGCTAACTAATGATTTTGAAATAATGAAGATGTATCAAGGTTCGAGGTAGAAATTTAAGGTTCGTATAAATGGACAAATGATGGAGTGAATACAATGTGTTTGACATGTCATAATGAAAAGATAATCATCACACTACAAATAAAGGAAGCGGCGAAATTGAGAAGTATCAGAATGAATGTTGGCAGTAGATGTAGGAAAATTATTTTCGAGTTTGTGCATAATTGCGAAGTATGTAAGAAATTGACAAGTGAAGCGTGAATTTGGGGTGTTGAGATAAGACAAACGTAGGTTTTAATCAGTGAATGAAATTCAAGTTGGATTTTTGTTGGAGACGTGACTCTTGAAACAAAGCACTAAACCTGAAAGAAGTTGGTGTATTGTAGGTGGTATAGTTTTGGCATGCTGTCGAAAATATTTGAGGAAACTTTGATCACCAACTAGATGTTGGGACGTAATTATTAAAGTTATAATTAGGCCAACATTTTGATAAGAACATTGTGGGTTGATGTAGTTGTGCGACTAAAGAAATTGAGGATTTGTGGGCAATGGATAAATTTGGGAGTTCTCGATGGTAATGATTGTTTTGTGCTCAGTATGTTAGTGTCGTACTTAGTGTTTCAGTTTGATACTAATGGGTGTTTCTTACCAAGTGGACGTACATGAGGCTAGGTGACATAGTTTTGGGCGAATGTACTTCGTCGATGGGATCAAATTAATAGGGAAATACGGGAAACTCAGTGGACCTTGAGAAGATTGTTTGACCGCTTGTGCATTAGGATTACCTAAAGTGTAAGTCGCAAAGAACATTATTACAGTTCGGTTAAGATAGTCTAAGCCACCATCGCTTGTTGATAGTAAACAAAATCATGTTGAATGGAACAGACGAGTCTTACCAGCTATGGTGGTGTGTAGAGTTATTAAATATCTATGAAAAGGGATAGACGACACTTTCTTCACAAAGGCATGACAAAGCAAGTTCTATCATGTAAGTTGAGTTGAGTGCAAACCGGATGCGGTTATTACTCTTACTTTAAGTTTCGAGGACGAAACTTCTTTTTGGAGGGTAGTAACTTAAGACCCTTAATTTCTAAATCCTAAATTATGCCATTTTAGGATATTTTGTGTGGAATTTTTGAGGCTTTTTAGCCAAGTTATTAATATTTTATTAGTTTAATGCCTAAAATATATTTTTGGAGCCCAAATTAAAATTATTCGTCGAGGAATAATTTTATTGATTTACGATTAATCTTTTGTCGAAAAGAAAATTTTATAAGATGCAGCGTTTTTCAGAAAAAAATTCATCTACCGAATTGAATTGCGTCGAGAGAAGATATTTTTCTAAAAAGGTGGTTTGAGAAGTGTTGGGTATTTTGGGAATTTTTTTTACGAAATATCTAGATATTTATTTAGATATTTGTTATATATATATATATATATATATATATATATAAAGAAAAATAAGAAAAAAAAAAAAAAAAAAAAAAAAAAAAAAAGGAAGAGTTTAAGAGCGAGAAAGAGGAGGCCGAGAGAAGGGAAGAGGACATGGCATCACCAAAAGGCCTAGTTACTGTTCTGGCAGTGACAACGGTGACGGCAAGGACAACATCATCAGAGGCTCGAATTTTTAGTCTTATTTTTATGTTTGGTTCATTATGTTATCTTAATTTTTGCTATTACAAATAAAAAATTTACATTTTTTTTAAAACAAAAGAGTAATTGTATGGTGAAGATAAAGAACAACAAATTTATTGTACGGAAGAAAAAAATATATACCTTGACGTTTTCTATTTGTTTCTTGTTACTGATACTCCCTCTTGTGTTTGCCTATTCTTCTTTATAAGTATTTTTTTATAAACAGAGTTAAAGATCATATCTCCTTTTTAAAACAAATGAACATGTATTTGTAGAGTTTTTGTAAATGTTTAGTTGCTTTCTTGTTCTGTCTTTGCTTCCCCATTAATTTTCTGTTTGATACTTAATTTCTTTTGCTCATAATCTGATTTTTATGCACATCTGATGCATTCACAATTTTAGCCTTATTTGTTTTTATCTGATTATGTTCATCTGCTAGAAAGAGCTGATTTGTTGGGCTAAATATATATATATATAAAGAAGGAAATGAAGGAAAAAAAAAAAAGAAATAGTAAACAAGCCGAAACTTTTCTTGAGCTTCGCGTGAACTTCTTCTTCTTCCTCCTTCATTGTTTCGCAAACCAAAACCCACTCAAATACAAACCTCCACTTTTCTTCTAGATCTAAGTTTCGTTTCGCAAAGAGATATGAGGGAAAGTTGTTCATCTTCCTGCTACGGTGCTAGTGAACTAACTTTAAAAGTGACGTCGCGAGCAAAGTTTTTACCGAAACTAATCACGGTACCGTAATCGGTTGGAAAAGCGACAACGGAGGAAAGGGCTCCTTCCAAATTTTAGTTTGCATTTAGAGACTTATTTGTGGTTGTGTGGAAAATAAATTTGTTGGGTTTGAAGTGTAGATTTGGGGGAAAAGAATTTAATTTAGTTATGTGTGTTGTTGAGGAAATGAAATTTGATGTGTTTGAGTTGTGGTTTGTGAAAACTAATTTGGCGTGAATCATGTTTGAAAGTTGTGGAAATATTTGAGTGATTGTTTATATAGCATTGTGTGGTTGGTGAAAATTAGCTTGGCATGAGTTATGTTTGAGTTTTGTGGAAATTTGTGGGGATTGATGATTGAACTTGGTGTGAATTTTTGTGGTTTTTGAATTGATCGAATTTAATGTAAATTGTGGATTAAATTTGATGGGTGTGGTAGAAAATAAATTTTTGAGTATCCTCTGTGTGGAATTTGAAAATCATTAGTGTTAAATGAGTATTAAAAATGGGGAATCTTTTAATATCTGCATTTACTTAATGATTGTCGTGGAAAGAGTCAGAGTGTGCTCATGCATTTCATAGTACATGGCGACCGGATGGGCCATGGTGATAGTGGTGACCGGATGGGCCGCGAGAGGATTCAATGTGATTTGTTGGTTCATCTTATCCTTGCGGGGATTGTCGCATCGTGTAAGGTCCGCGATAGACTGCACATTTTTGGTAAATCGTGCTTACTCGTGATAGGTGGCACCTTGGTAAATAGTACTCTGGCCTGTGACAGGCGGTACATTTATGATTTACGTTTTTAGTAAGTCGTGCTGACCCGTGATAGGTGGCACCTCAGTAATTTAGTACTTTGCCTTGTGATAGGCGGTACATTTATGATTTACACCCTTTCGAGGAGGGTTTGGTTTGGAATTCCGAGTCCATGCACTTTGGCATATACGCATTGCATTTGGGTGCTTGGCACGCGAGTCATGTTCGATTTAATGTTATGATTGCGTGTGTAAACTCAAGTTGTTTTTGTGATTATGGCATAATTGCTAAGTTTGATTGTTTGGATATGTGTGCATGTGTTTATTGGTTACGAAACCTCGCGAGTCATGTTTGATTTAAAGTTATGATTGTGTGTGTAAACTCAAGTTGTTGTTGTGATTGTGCCATAATTGCTAAGTGTGATTGTTTGGATTTGTGTGGAAGTGTTGATGGATTGCGAAACCTCTTTAAAAGCTGATTTTTGTTGTTTTCTGCTGTTTTCTAATGTGTATTCGAATACAAGAGGTTTGTAGTCGAATACAGATGTTCTAATTTGGCTACTGACTTATTAAACAACTGTGTAGACGAATACAAGAATCCTATTTTTGCTACTAACTTATGAAACATCTGCGTAGTTGAATACACTGAGCTTGTAGTCGAATACAAGCATCCTGTTTTTGCTACTGACTTTTGAAACAACACTGTATTCGAATACAAGGATGTTGTATTCAAATACGACAGTGCAGTTTTGTTTAAAACTCAATTTTTCACTCTTGATTATGCATGTTTAACATACGGAAACCCTTTCAAGGTGCATGCTAAGTTGAAAGGTCATTTTATGGATTTGAAATTGAAATGCTATGTGTTATTTGTTAATTTCAGTTGGTGATCGTTTACAACTATTGTGGAAATATGGGCTTTGCCCTCAGATGAGAATCAGGATCTTCCCACTAGTTAGTAACCTGTAGATGGGAAGGTAGGTTGGACACACCTGACTGGAGCTGTGTCAAGAGGATCTTGCGGGGAGCGTGGAGATCACCCAGGTTATATAGTTTTTAGTAGTATGATCAAATTAGACGGTTGTATAGGGACTATAGGTCTTTCTTTTGTGGATGTATTTACTGTATGTCGGAAGACTGTACCTATACCAATATTGTCAGCTATACTATTACTTTGATGGGTCCATGTGCCACTTTTTGATGTGACGTGAGGGAGTTAAAATTCTTGGGGCAGTGCTTTTGTACAGGTGTCTGCCGAGAATACCTCAGGGGTATGAGTTATGTCTGATAGGCCTCATAGCCCCGGTGTATTTTGATGTTTGAATACTTTGGATTTTTATTTCAAAAACTATTTGGCTGCTTGTAAATACTGTTGACTTTTGTCGTTGTGTTACAACTTAAATATTTATCCAAAAGTATTTCCTTCTTTATTTCTTTGTTTTTATGAATTTGTTTTGAAAAAAAAAATACACTCGCGCTGTTAAAAATTGGGGTGTTACAGTAAGGACATCCCTCCAGAATTATATGTGATATAAATGTACTGTGATGTTGTGTATTGATTATGTTTGTGTGTTATCTTCAAAGTGAATGTTATATGATACGTTGTTATAATGATTGTGTTTAACATGTTGTTATTCATGATGATTACTATGTGTCTAAACTAAGTTGACTTAGGACAAGGTTGAATGATTTTTGGACGCCCTTGTTGAGCGGTCTATATTGTAACTAACAACAGTGTCTACATTCATGCGTTCATAGTTGTGTGGTGCGTCTATAATTGGTTGGAGCTCATAGTTGTGCGGTGCATCCATAATTGGTTGGAGCCCGCAGATCCTTGCGGGGATTTTGAGTTAGTGGTGTTGCTTGGAAGGACCCACGAAGCCCTTGCAGGGGAGGTGATTTTCTGAAATCATGCATTGACATATAGTCTAACAAATAGAATTTGTGCATTTTTGTTGATTTGTATCTTTGGTGCTTTGTGATTTAATTGTTAAATGAAGTATATGATTTATTTATATTTTTACTATAACAGTTATATATGTATGTTGATTTGCTTCATGTTTGTTATTGTAAGACCCATAATTTTAAAGTACACTTTATGTATTTTATGTGTTTTGGATTTTGGCCCGGAGGCTTTTTAGCCAAAGTTAATAATATTATGGTGTGTATAGGATCAAAAAGTTATTTTGACCCCGTTTAGAATTACTCGTCGATAAATAAATTTAAATTAAGTGCGGTAAATCCTTTTCGGAGAATTTAATGCGTTACGGGTAAAAAGGTGATTTAACAAATATCTAGATATTTTGAGATATTTGTTAAGTTATATTTAATATATATATATATATATATATATATATATATATATATATATATGTGGGTTTGCTTGGAGAGAATAGAAAGAAAGGAAATTAGAAGGAAGGAAAAGGAAAAGAAAAGGTTATATAAAGGAAAGAAGGAAATAGAAAGGAAGGAAAAACAAAGAAAGGAAAAAGGAAGGAAAGAAAATTCGGTAGTACGTTTACGACTTACGTTCCTGAGGGAATTGTGTTTGGTAAGTTGTGCTGACCCGGGATGGGTGGCACCTCGGTAAACAGTACGGACCCGTGATAGGTAGTACGTTTACGACTTACGTTCCTGAGGGAATTGTGTTTGGTAAGTTGTGCTGACCCGGGATGGGTGGCACCTCGGTAAACAGTACGGACCCGTGATAGGTAGTACGTTTACGACTTACGTTCCTGAGGGAATTGTGTTTGGTAAGTTGTGCTGACCCGGGATGGGTGGCACCTCGGTAAACAGTACGGACCCGTGATAGGTAGTACGTTTACGACTTACGTTCCTGAGGGAATTGTGTTTGGTAAGTTGTGCTGACCCGGGATGGGTGGCACCTCGGTAAACAGTACGGACCCGTGATAGGTAGTACGTTTACGACTTACGTTCCTGAGGGAATTGTGTTTGGTAAGTTGTGCTGACCCGGGATGGGTGGCACCTCGGTAAACAGTACGGACCCGTGATAGGTAGTACGTTTACGACTTACGTTCCTGAGGGAATTGTGTTTGGTAAGTTGTGCTGACCCGGGATGGGTGGCACCTCGGTAAACAGTACGGACCCGTGATAGGTAGTACGTTTACGACTTACGTTCCTGAGGGAATTGTGTTTGGTAAGTTGTGCTGACCCGGGATGGGTGGCACCTCGGTAAACAGTACGGACCCGTGATAGGTAGTACGTTTACGACTTACGTTCCTGAGGGAATTGTGTTTGGTAAGTTGTGCTGACCCGGGATGGGTGGCACCTCGGTAAACAGTACGGACCCGTGATAGGTAGTACGTTTACGACTTACGTTCCTGAGGGAATTGTGTTTGGTAAGTTGTGCTGACCCGGGATGGGTGGCACCTCGGTAAACAGTACGGACCCGTGATAGGTAGTACGTTTACGACTTACGTTCCTGAGGGAATTGTGTTTGGTAAGTTGTGCTGACCCGGGATGGGTGGCACCTCGGTAAACAGTACGGACCCGTGATAGGTAGTACGTTTACGACTTACGTTCCTGAGGGAATTGTGTTTGGTAAGTTGTGCTGACCCGGGATGGGTGGCACCTCGGTAAACAGTACGGACCCGTGATAGGTAGTACGTTTACGACTTACGTTCCTGAGGGAATTGTGTTTGGTAAGTTGTGCTGACCCGGGATGGGTGGCACCTCGGTAAACAGTACGGACCCGTGATAGGTAGTACGTTTACGACTTACGTTCCTGAGGGAATTGTGTTTGGTAAGTTGTGCTGACCCGGGATGGGTGGCACCTCGGTAAACAGTACGGACCCGTGATAGGTAGTACGTTTACGACTTACGTTCCTGAGGGAATTGTGTTTGGTAAGTTGTGCTGACCCGGGATGGGTGGCACCTCGGTAAACAGTACGGACCCGTGATAGGTAGTACGTTTACGACTTACGTTCCTGAGGGAATTGTGTTTGGTAAGTTGTGCTGACCCGGGATGGGTGGCACCTCGGTAAACAGTACGGACCCGTGATAGGTAGTACGTTTACGACTTACGTTCCTGAGGGAATTGTGTTTGGTAAGTTGTGCTGACCCGGGATGGGTGGCACCTCGGTAAACAGTACGGACCCGTGATAGGTAGTACGTTTACGACTTACGTTCCTGAGGGAATTGTGTTTGGTAAGTTGTGCTGACCCGGGATGGGTGGCACCTCGGTAAACAGTACGGACCCGTGATAGGTAGTACGTTTACGACTTACGTTCCTGAGGGAATTGTGTTTGGTAAGTTGTGCTGACCCGGGATGGGTGGCACCTCGGTAAACAGTACGGACCCGTGATAGGTAGTACGTTTACGACTTACGTTCCTGAGGGAATTGTGTTTGGTAAGTTGTGCTGACCCGGGATGGGTGGCACCTCGGTAAACAGTACGGACCCGTGATAGGTAGTACGTTTACGACTTACGTTCCTGAGGGAATTGTGTTTGGTAAGTTGTGCTGACCCGGGATGGGTGGCACCTCGGTAAACAGTACGGACCCGTGATAGGTAGTACGTTTACGACTTACGTTCCTGAGGGAATTGTGTTTGGTAAGTTGTGCTGACCCGGGATGGGTGGCACCTCGGTAAACAGTACGGACCCGTGATAGGTAGTACGTTTACGACTTACGTTCCTGAGGGAATTGTGTTTGGTAAGTTGTGCTGACCCGGGATGGGTGGCACCTCGGTAAACAGTACGGACCCGTGATAGGTAGTACGTTTACGACTTACGTTCCTGAGGGAATTGTGTTTGGTAAGTTGTGCTGACCCGGGATGGGTGGCACCTCGGTAAACAGTACGGACCCGTGATAGGTAGTACGTTTACGACTTACGTTCCTGAGGGAATTGTGTTTGGTAAGTTGTGTTGACCCGGGATAGGTGGCACCTCGGTAAACGGTACGGACCCGTGATAGGTAGTACGTTTACGACTTACGTTCCTGAGGGAATTGTGTTTGGTAAGTTGTGCAGACCCGGGATAGGTGGCACCTCGGTAAACAGTACGGACCCGTGATAGGTAGTACGTTTACGACTTACGTTCCTGCGGGAATTGCGTTTGTCCGTGAGAGACTGCGCAGGGGTTTGTCCGTGAGAGACTACGCCCTGGTTTAAGTTAGATCTTAATTAAGAATGGGGAATCTCTTAATGTCTCTTAAGACTACACCCTGTTAATTTGTGAACTGTTGGTTCATTTTGTTTGTGTAGTAATGTGTTATAAATGCTAAGTGTTATGTTTTGGAATTTGGTGATAACATGTTTGATTGCAATACCATTTCGAAATCCATGATGTCGTAGTAATTGTGTTATCAGTGTTAAGTGTTAAGAATTGGGATTATGCATGAATGTGATTGAGTTAGTTTATGAATTTTTGAAAGAATATGCAGGGAAATCGATTTCCCAATCGATTTGATAGGTTAACAGGGACTTGGCTAAAGTAACAAAATCGATTGGCCAATCGATTTTGTAATCAGTTTTTTTGAAATCATTTAAGAAATCGATTTGGCAATCGATTGGCCTTAAGTCAGGGACTCATCCATATTCGACCAAATCGATTTGGAAATCGATTGGCCATTAAGTCAGGGGCTCAGCTACCCTGTCAATCGATTTCCCAATCGATTGAATCAAGCCAGAGTTCAAAATTTCACTAAAAACCTTCAGGAAATCGATTTGGAAATCGATTGGTATTAAGTCAGGGGCTCAGTACTCACTCAATCGATTTCCCAATCGATTGATTTCAGCCCAGGATTCTGTTTCATCAAAATCCTTCACCCCAATCGATTGCCTAATCGATTGGCTCAGTGAAAATCTTCAGTTTTAGTTGTATGGTTGTTTGCTCATGAAACTATCCATGTCTTGATTTGTTATGATATAATTAGGGGATTGAGAACCTCATTTTACTTTCATTTTAATTGGCAAAGTATTGTATGAATTTTTCGCATATTGAAAATCCTGCTAAGGTGCATGCTTACTTGAAAAGTTATTTTTAGCATTTAAAACGTAAATGTTATGTGTTAACTGTTATTTTCGGTTGGTGACCTTTACAATTATTGTGGAAATCTGGGCTTTGCCCTCAGATGAGAGTCAGGACGATCTTACCGGTTCGTACCCTACGGACGGAAATGGAGATGGGAACGCTTGACTGCAGCTACGTTAGGAGGATCTCACGGGGCGCGTGGAGATCAGTCAGGGTGTTTAGTTGTTTTATAAGATGATCAGACTAGGTTGTCACAGAAGGAACAAATGTCTTTCTTTTGGGGTTGCGTTTATTTTAAACCGGAAGACTGTACTGTTACTATTATTGTCAGTACGACACCTTAGTTGAATAGGTTCCTTGTATCTTCTGGTTGTTGTTTAGATACTTTGGATGTATGTATTTGAGAAACTTTTTCCGCTGCTTGTAAATTTTAATGACTCAATTATTTATCCAAAGGCTTTTTCCTGATTTAATTCTTTGTTTTATTTTAATTCCTTTTAATCTCTTTCAAAAAAAAAAAAAAATACACCCTCGCTTTGAAAAACGGGGTGTTACAGTTATTCAGAGATGACCCTTACATTTTACAGGACGTCACATATAGAGTTACTTGAGCGAATAATGTCACGATCAGCCTAATAGAAGAAATGTGAGGAAGTACAATGGCATGTAGTTGGAGGCTCCGAGATACTTTTGTACCGGTGTTAGAGTTGTTGGGTGAGTTTTCCACAAGTCCAAAGTTTATGACCAACTAGGATTTATGTTTGGATAGTAAAACGTCAAGAGTTTTAGTTCTAGGAGTTTCTTTTGTTTAACGTATTAAATTTACTTTTAGTAATTGCAAATACTCTGATTCATCATTTTTGAAAATATAATTAAAAAAGATATTAATTGATAATAATAAATAAATAAAAATGAATTTGTATTTTTACGTTTAAAATTTCGTTAGTTAATGTCTCCAAAAAGCAGGATGTTGCAATTGATTTTGTTCGTATTTTGTTAATATTGAAAATGTAAATTTTTCAGATTTAAACTGTTCATATTTTGTTAAATTTGATTTCGCAAATTCTTCAAATGAAACTTATTTCCTATAGCTTGCTTTGAAATGGGAGTGAACATTAGTGTTGGAGTGGTTCTTGAACTTTCAAAAGTAGGAATATGACTAACTACAATTCAGTATTTTGTTATTTGTCAAAATCTGAATCACATCTTTACAAATAATAAATATATATTCTTATGGGTGTTTCTTCTCGTAAATAAATTTTGATCATATCTTCTTGTAAATAATTCATATCTTCTTGTAGTTAAATCTTGATCATATCTTCCTGTAAATAATTCATATCTTCTTGTAGATAAATCTTGTTCAAATCTTCTTGTAAATAATTCATATCTTCTTCTAATAAATCTTGATCAAATCTTCTTGTAAATAATTCATATCTTCTTGTAGATAAATCTTGTTCAAATCTTCTTGTAAATAATTCATATCTTTTTCTAATAAATCTTGATCAAATATTTTTGTAAATAATTCATATCTTATTGTGGATAAGATGTTGATCATATCTTCTTCAAATCTTGACCATGTCTTATTTTCAACTTGGTCAAATATTTCCTTCAATTATAAATCTGAATCTCAAAGACACGAATCTTCTTCCATACTCATAAAAGTCAAATATATTGTTCTCATAAAATAGTTTTGTTAACATCAAAACTCTAAGTATAAAACCAACTTGGTTCCAAAAAGAGGAAGGGTCAACTAAGTTCGTATATTGGGTAAGTGGTATGAAAGGTTATGGTTCAGGTTGTTCATTAATACTCATATTATCAAAGATACAGAAGGAGTAGTTTTATCATAGTTTGATGTTACTTTATGTTTCTTCATTGAATGCGGTTTGTTGCATCCTCATTGGCGCATGTTTCTTCTTCCTCATCCACTTCTTTAATCGACATCTTGATAACCTTTTTCCTCTTCTTCTCGAAAACTTGAGCAGCTTTAGGCAGAGGGAGGCCGACTGGAGCCATCTCTAGGCCATATTGATACATCCTCAGATACTCCAAAAGTACTTCTTTATTAACATCTTCAAAGATTGGAGCATAAGAGTCTTCATCCACAAAAGGAATAGCCTGAGATCAACTAGTGTGACTAGATATCCTTCTAACAGTACCACTGGGTCGAATTCAATTCTTTTGAGAGATCAACCACATCTTGATGACGTTTGAAATGTTGAGTACTGGTGCAAATGATGAAACCAAGTGTTCGTCTTGAATAGTTGCTCCAACTTCCTTTAGAGCTTGAATGGGGGGAGTTCTCATTAGTACAATAGTGATGAGTCTAGGGTAGGGAATTTTTCTAATCTTTTCCGGCCTAGATTTGATAACACATGACATCATGTGTTCCAAAATCAATTTTGGAAGATTGGTTTGGCTCCTATGGGAGATATTCCACATTAAACCTTTATGGTCTTGGCTAATGTTTTGAGGTACAACACACCCAATCAAGATCTTGAATAATACTCTGTATATAGGTTTCAAGTAGACTAATTTGAAGTTTACCTTAGGATCTTCTAACAAATCTTTATTGAACTTGAATGAGCCAAACCTTGACTCATAACCATTCTCAAGCAATATCCCTTCAAGAGGACATCTGGTGATAGCCGCTAGGGATTGTTGGGTTATCTTCATAAGAATCCCTATCACGGTACTAGATAATTTTCCGTCTTTGTTTGCATCAACAAATCTCGATAATTCTTTGACTAGAACATCCAAAGCCACATCTCGATAATCAGGATGTTGGAACCAAGTTGGTCCCACGAACAATTACTCTATGTAGTTTTGATGTTACCAAAGGTATTTTGTGGGAACAATTTATTGCACTAGTGGGTTAATTAAGTGAGTACAGGAAATCAGAAGAAGATATCAGAAGCAAGAAATAAGAAGAAAATTATTAGAGAAAAATATCAGAAGATGATATTAGAGGAAGTGAGTAGAGGAATTGACCAGAGGAAGTCACTAGAGAAAGTTAAAAGTGTAACACCCTAAATTTAAAATAAACTATTTTATTAGTTAAGTACGATTTTAAATAATTAATTTAATATTAAAATTATTTTAGAATATATGATGATAAATTTTCTAAGTAATTTTCGTTATATAGGTGATTTCTATGATGTGCTAGTTTTATAAATATTAGATTACATGAGCAATATAAATAATAAATATTATATTTTACTCTTTGATCTGTTTTTTAAAAAATAATAGTATTTCAGTGTAATATATATTTTAAAGAAAAATATTTTATGCGATTTTACGTGTATATACGTGTACCCAATTAATGTAATATTTTTTTTGTGAGCTTGACTGATGTTAAGTATGCACGTAGTTATATTTCAATTATTTATAACTACTTTCTATTTTTAGTTATTTTTTTATAAATAATATCTTGAGGCAAAATTGATATTATGTTTGATTTCGTTTATTTTTATATACTTGTTATGACATTGTGATTTTATATATATTTATTATGATTTAGTAATTAATATAAAATATTGATGTTATATTTATTTATTTTATAATTTTGACTATTTTCTAATATGCTGATATTATTATAATGTGATTACTTTGAGAAATAAGTATAATTGTAGAAATTATTTTGAATGTGAGAGTTTCAATTATTAGTAATATGTTTTTTTATATATTGATTATTTTAATTACTCTAATTTTAAAATATTAGTAATGTTTGAAAAATTGTGTTTAGAAGAATATTAAAAAGGAGATTAAATAATTATTAATTTTGTTTTAGCAAAATAAAAATAATAATAGTAAAACAAAAACATAAATAACGGGACCATTGAGTTTGATTCATGTGTGAACCCTAATAAAATAAAACAAACAAAAAAGGGAAGGGCATCCGTAAAACCAAAGAGAAAACACAACAATAACCTATTGTTTGACATCGGTGATCGATAACGGTTCCAGAAAACTTTCTCCATTTACGCCCAAATTTGAGTATGTTATTTCATTCATTTAACTCGTCAATTAAACATAATTTTCCAGATTATTTACAACCCCAATTTCTCTCTAAAATACCCGACTTCTCTGTTTGTAGAATTCGTTATTTTGCACTGTTCTCCTTCACCGTAAGCCCCATTTGAGTGAAAAGTGGCTATATTATCCACTGATTGGTTTTCTGATTTATGGTAATTTTACTTGACTGAATTTCGAATTTAGTTTTTAGAGTAAGTTCTCATAATTTATTTTTAACGTTTAGCCATAAACTGTCGAGTTAGATCGATTGAAGGACAAAGAGTCAATGAACGAAGGCTATTTGCTCGTGGAGTCGTATTCGTGTGTGAAAGTGTCGAAATAAGGTAAGGGGTGAGAGAACGTTTGAATTCATGAGTAAAATATAATGTGAGATGAACGGGAAAACCGTATTTTCCAACTATTCATTTGGGGCTCGCTACGTACAACAGTAGCCCTTTGAGTGATAAATTTATTAATGTAAAAATATGGGAATGGTGAGATTAATATATGGAATAGAAATATTTATAAGGTGTTGATTGATTTAACTTCTTTAAATATGTGGTATTTGATATTATTTTGATGTTTGATTTAATTGTGATTCCAATTTGTGTTTGAGATGACGGTCTTAATGGAGTATCATAGGCCAACAAGGGGAGAAAATAAATATTGAGAATTCGTGAAGTGAAGTACAACTGAATGAGCCCGATCGTGGCGGTCTGCTGTCGAGCCTTAAGGCAAGATAGTTAGACCTTAGGGGTATTCGGGTGGGGAATTCCTTGGTGACTTTGAGGTAGCACTCCAAATGTCGGGAGCTACCACACAACACACGTTTACCTCGACTGTCACGTATATGTGTCTCGGGTTGAGTTGAGGGGATCTATGAGGACATGACCAATTTGAATTGTCCGTCCACTGGGATGGTGGCATAGTATCAAGCCTCCTAACCAAGTACTTCAGAGTTAGAATGGTACCACATTGTGAAGTAGAGTCTAAGCTCATGCATAGCATTGCATTTTATTGTGATTGTTTTGTTGTGATTAATATGTATCATGGGTGGTGATAATTTCTCCTAGACGATTTGATGTTATAGTGAAATTTATTGATTTTCCTTGAGTGATTTTACATTTTTAATGTGATATTATCTTGATGGAATATTTGTGTAATGATATGGTTCTATTATGATTGTTTGCGTGTTCTTCTTACTTGTATTATATTGTCATCATGATTTCGAAACTCACCTCCTTCGTTGTTTGTGTTTGATTGGCTTGACCCTACGTTTGCGAAATCGTAGTTATTATAGGTTAATGAATCTTGAAGTTCGTGTTTGGGAGAAACCACGCTCTGATAGGTGATACATAAGGGCTTAAATTGTATTTTATTTATTTAATTTGAAACGAATTTTTGTATGAAAATCTTAGAAGTAATAGTAAGTTTTTAAATTAAATCAGTTAATAATACTTAAATCAAGCTTATTGAGATTACACTATTTTAATGGAAAAAATAAGTTTAAAGTGTTCCTTTTGATTTTTGAGAAACGTGATATCCTAAGTTAAAAATAAAAGTTTTTATTTTCTTGAAAACATATTTTTATTTATCTGCTGCAAATTTTATAGAAGTATAACATAAATTATTATATATATTACTTTTGGGTTTAGGGTGTCACAAAAAGGTCAGAGAAAACAAAATCAAGTAGTCAACAAAATCCTCAAGATTGGAAACTTAGTGTTTTTTTGGTAAATCAGCGTGCCTCTGAAGAATTATGTGCCTTTGAAGATGCAACGTGTCTCTGGAGTTTCCATGCTTTTGATGAAAAATAACTATATCATGACTCTAATGAACATTAACTTTAGCATACCTATAATGAATAATAACTTTAGCACGCCTCTGATGAACAATAACTTTATTACACCTCTGATGAATAACAACTATAGCATGCCTCTACTGCACAATATTTTTGAACATGCCTCTGATGCACAATATTTATAAGCATGTCTCTAAAGCCAAAGTTATTTAGAAAAACCTCAAGAGCTCAAATATTTTTACGTATTCATAGTTTAAGATTTTACATTCTAACAAATCACTCATTTAAATTAAAATATTCTAAGTGTTGTAGTGTGGGAAAACCAAACTAGTTTTTAACTCATAGTAATCCAACCCAATAGTGGCTTTAGTGTGCCTCAAGCCATTTATGGCTCTCATAATGTGTTGAGAAGACTGGACTTGTAGGGTCAAGTGGGTAATTTTCCTCTAAAAATTTATAGGTTTAATGTTGTGTAGAGAAGACTTGACTTGTAGGGTCAAATGGTGGTTCGTCGTAGAAAGTTTGTAGGTTTAGGCTTTTTTGAGAAGACTAACTTGTAGGATTAGGTGCTGTGCAATTTAAGGTTTTGAATTAGTGGATAAATCGTTCTATGTGAAGGGACTCGATAAATCCTAGTGGATAATTCAACTCCCATTCTTGTGTTTGTGCACCTTCAATTGGCATCAGAGCTTGGTCTGAAGGCTGAGAATTCTACAATGTTTGAGGAAAGATCCAAGGATTCAACATGTATGGATTTTGCGAAGAAGCCTTAAGAGGATACATCAACAGACCACCTTTTTCAATGGAGAACATTGTGAGTACTAGAAAGATCTTGAACTTTCGGACTTGGTGTAGGATGGTTATACTTCTCGAAATAAAGAACATGGTATTAAAATTCCAAGAAAAGAGATTAATGTTAATCAGAAGAAGATGTACAAGATGCATCATAAGTCCAAAACCTTCATGCTAAACACAATCACCTTCAAGGTGTTTGACAAATGCACTAACAAGGAGACAACAAACAACATCTAAACAATTTGATTTCGACCTATGAAGGAAACAAGAAATTTCAAGAAGCTAAGGCAAATCTTCTAGTGAAAAAGTATGAGCTTTTCAAAATGAAGGAAGATGAATACATTGAAGCTATGTTCTCCATATTTCAAACCCTGGTCTCAAGATTAAAGGTAAAAGAAAAGAGCTACACAACTGTTGATTAAGAAGATCATAAGGATTATGCCCAATTAGTGGAGACCGAAGATCACAACTATCCTAGAAGTAAAGGATATGAATTCTCTTAGACTAGAAGAACTCATAAGCTTTATCAGATCACATGAAATTGAGTATAAAGAAGATGGACCTAAGAAGAAGAACATGACTCTGGATATGAAATCCAAGTAGAAGAATGCCTTGCAAGTAGAAGCAAAATCAGAGGATAATGATTTAGAGAATCAAAATAAAGATTCAGAGGAATATGGGATTACCTTCATATCGAGATGAATTTAGAGGATGTGGCACAACAAGAGAAAATCTTTCCCTTTGAAAGGTTCCAAGCATTCCAACACATGAAAAGATGAACAATACGATAAGAAAAACACCATCTGCTATGGATGCAATGAACTTGGAGAAATGGAGGTTTCAGAGGAAAGTTTCAAAGTCTAAGAAGAAAATTCTAACGGCCACATGGGATGACTCTGTTGATGAAGAGCAATCCAATACGGCTCTGATGGTCGTTGCCGATTCTGATTTTGACTCTTGAAGTAAGTTTGTAGATGAAGAAAAAAAGGTACTTTTTTATTTGACCCATTTTGAATTAATTATACTTATAAATGATTTCTTAAATAAGAATCATATTATCACTCTAAATTTGAATGCTCTCGAGAAGATAAATGGAAATCTAAATGATAAAATTGTCACTTTAGAAAGAAATGTTGTTGAACTTAAGATTGAAACCCTAACTATAAAAAGTAATCATAGTTCAACATCAATTGAAAATGTGCCATGTAATACTGATAACTATGAAGTAGCTTTTCAAAGTTTTCTTGCTAATAGTCTAGAAAGAAGTAAGCTTGCATCTATGATATATGGTGTTAGTAGAAATGGAAAAAGAGGAAGAAACTTGCACCATAATTTTTTTTGATGTTTTGGCTAAACCAGAAGAAACTGAAAAATCACAAGATAAAGGCAAACCAAAAGAACCATACAAATTAGAGGATACGAGAAAATTAGAGGTACTTGACAAGACATCGAGAAAATTACTATATGGTCTAAAAGAAGCTCTTAGAGCTTGGTATGATAGGTTAAGTAACTTCTTACTTGAAAATGGTTTTGATAAAGGTTAGGTTGACATAACTTTGTTTAGGAAATATATAGAAAATGACATTCTTGTTATTCAGATTTATGTTGATGATATTATATTTGGTTTTACTAATAAAGCACTCTTTATCAAAATTTTGCTAAGTTAATGCAACCGGAATTTCAAATAAGTTTGATGGGATAGCTGAAGTTCTTCTTAGGAAATCAAATTCAACAAAGTCAGAATGGGATATACATTCATTAAACCAAATATAAAAAAAGCTTCTTTAGAAGTTTAAGATGAATGATTACAAACCTTTGGCTACACCAATGCATCCCATCTACTCACTTGATAAAGATGAATCAGGAAAGAAAAGTTGACCATCAAACTTAAAGAGGAATGATTGGGTAACTTCTATACCTTACTTATTCTAGACTTTATATTTTATTTAGTGTTTGTGTTATTGCAAGATTTGAGGTTGATCCAATGGAATCCGAGTTAATTGTTGTTAAGAGGACCATTAGATACATGAAAGATAATTCTAACCTTGGTTTGTACAAGAAGTTGTCAATTGAGTACAAGTTAATAGGATATTATGACGATGACTATGCTGGGTACATTTCAGCAGCATGATGCAACTCTCAACTACTATAGATGCAACCTCAATTGGAGGAGAACAAAATAATTAAGAGTAACATTTTCAAATCATGTGATTGTAAATCTGCTATTTGTCTAACTAAAATCCAATTCTACATTCTAGGACTAAACACATACAAATATGACATCACTTTATTAGGGACAATGTTCAAAAAATATGTGTTAAATACCCAATTTGTAGATGTAACACCCTAAATTTTATAATAAACTATTTTATTAGTTATATACGATTTTAAATAATTAATTTGATGTTAAAATTATTTTAGAATATATGATGTTAAATTTTCTAACTAATTTTTGTCATATAGGTTAAATGAGCGATATAAATAATAAATATTATATTTTAGGCTAAATTACATCTGTGGTCCCTTAACTTAATTTCAGGTAACGTTTTAGTCCTTTATCTTTTTTTTTCCCCGATTTAGTCCTTTATTCCTAAAAATATCAAATAAAGTATGAAAATATGAGTTTATTTGAAGATTTGCGTTACGAATTTGATGAAATTTGTATTATATTGAAGAATATAATTAATTTTATGAGTTTTGATTGATTTTTTTTTTGAACTTTTGTATAAAAAAGGATATCATTGTTGAAATTTTAAAACATAAAATATCAAATTGTCACTTAAAATTAAAATAAAGGACCAAGTCGGGGAAAAAAAAAGATAAAGAACTAAAACGTTACCTGAAATTAAGTTAAAGGACCACAAATGTAATTTAGCCTATATTTTATTATTTGATATATATTTTTTTAAAAATAATAGTATTTTAGTGTAATATATATTTTAAAGAAAAAGATTTTATGCGATTTTACGTGTATATACGCATACCCAACTAATGTAATATTTTTTTGTGCGCTTGAATGATGTTAAGTACGTACGTAGTTATATTTCAATTATTTATATTTATTTTCTATTTTTAGTTATTTTTTTATAAATAATTATCTTGAGATAAAATTGACATTGTGTCTGACTTCCTTTATTTTTTATATACGTATTGTGACATTGTGATTTTATATATATTTATTAAGATTTAGTAATTAATATAAAGTGTTCATGTTATATTTATTTATTTTATAATTTCGACTATTCTCTAATGATGGTAATATTTTATTTTGAGTATTTGGAAAAATAAGTATTATTATAGGGATTATTTTGAATATGAAGGTTTTGATTATTAATGTATTTTCAAAGATTAATTATTTTAATTACTTCATTTTATAAAATATTGCTTTTGAAGTATTAGTAATACGTGTATAATATATTGTGATTGTTAAAAAAAATAGTTTTTATAATTGTTTGTTTTAATAGAAAAAAGAAGTAAAATTTGTTTTATGGATTAAACACATATTTAAGAGTAAAATCTTATCAAATAATAAAAAAATGTTAATTGAAAATAACAAGAATAAAGGGCATGAGAAACAGAGAGTAACGTGTACACAAAATAGAGCAGTCGCACAATGAGAGAAAAATAAGAATACTGATAACGTTCATCGATGAATGTCCCAGAAAGGTTTCTCCTTTTTTGTCCAAATTTCAGTATGTTGTTTTACTCATTTAGCTATTTAATTAAACACAACTTTCCAGATTTTTTACAACCCCAATTTCTCCCTAAAATATCTAACTTCTCCGTTTACAGAATTCATTATTTTGCACCGTTCTTCTTCACCGTAATTCTGATTTGAGTGAAATCAACGCCAAAACGACCGTGTGAAAAGTGGCTATATTATCCACTTATTGATTTTCTGATTTATGGTAATTAATCTTTACCGAATTTCGAAATTTAATTTTTAGAGTATTTTCTCATAATTTATTTTTGACGTTTACCCAAAAACTGTCGACTTAGATCGATTGAAGGAAAAAAGTCAACGAACAAAGATTGTTTACTCGTGGAATCATACTCGTTTGTGAAAGCGTCAAAATAAGGTAAGGGGTGAGAGAGTGTTTGAATTCATGAGTATAATATATTGTGAGATGAACATGAAATCTGTCTTTCCCAACGATTCATCTGGGGCTCGCTACGCACGACAGTAGTCCTTTGAGGGATAAATTAATTAATTAATATGAAAATATGGAAATTATGAGATGAAAATATTGAATAAAAATATTTGTAAGGTGTTGATTGATTTCATTTCTTTTATTGTGTTATTGAGTGTCAAATGAATTTTATGTATATATTTGATTAGATGAGTTTATGTGATGTGATGATAAATGATGAATGCATTGTGAATGTTTTATGTGATGACGATGATGATGTATGGTTGATAATTGTAATGTTATAAATGCGTGATAAGTTTATGTGATGATATAAATTTGTGATGAGAATATTGAAATAACCCCATAGTTGATGAAATAATAGTGATTCTAATTTGTGTCTGAGATGACGGTCTTAATGGAGTATCATAGTCCAATGACGGGAGAAATTAAATATTGAGAATTTGTGAAGTGGAGATTATTTTTCTCATCATATAGGTAGGGTCTGACAAACCTAGTGATTCTGGGAAAGTACAACTGAATGAGCCTGATTGTGGCGGTCTGCTGTTAAGCCTTAAGGCAAGATTGTTAGATCTTGGAGGTATTCGGGTGGGGAATTCCTAGGTGACTTGGAGGTAGCTAGGGGAATTCCATGTAACAAACGTTTACCTCGAATGTCGCATATATGTGTCGCGAGTTGAGATGAGGTGATCTATGAGGTTAGGGCCAATTTGAATTGTCCATCCACCGAGATGGTGGCATAGTATCAAGACTCATAACCAAGTACTTCAAAGTTAGAATGGTACTACATTGTGAAGTAGAGTTTAAGCTCATGCATAGCATTGCATTTTCTTGTGATTGTTTTGTTGTGATTAATGTGTATCGCATGTGATTATAATTTTTCTTAGACGATTTGATATTATAGTGAAAGGTATTGATTTTCCTTGGGAGATTTTGACTTTTAACGTGATATTTTTCTTGAGCAGTGTTTGTGTAATGATACAGTTCTATTCTGATTGTTTGCGTGTTCTTCTTACTTGTATTATACTATTAACATGATTTCAAAACTCACCTCCTTCGTTGTTTGTGTTTGACTGGCATTGTCCTGCGTTTGTGAAATCGCAGTTGTTACAGGTTAATGAATCTTGAAGTTCAAGTTTGGGAGAAATCCCACTCTAATAGGTGATACCAGAAATAAGGGTTGTAATTTGTATTTTACTTATTTAATTTGAAACGACTTTTTATATGAAAACCTTATAAGTACTAGTAAGTTTGTAGAATTAAATTAAGTAATTATGATTAAATTAAGCTTTTTGAGATTGCACTATTTTATAGGGAAAAAGAAAGTTTAAAGTGTTCCAATTGTATTTTGAGAAATTTGATATTCTAAATAACTCACATAAGTTTCTTTTTCCTTTAGAAGAGTTTTTGTTTATCTGCTGCAAATTTTAAAATAATATGATATAAATTATTATATATATTATTTGAGGTTTCAACATCAATGGGCTGACATATTCACTAAACCACTAGCTGAAGAATGATTTGAATTTATTTAGAAGAATCTAAACCTAGTATTGATATATGATTAATGTTCTGATCTATATCTCGTTGGTGCTTTGATTTTTATATACTCATATGAGTTTAAACATAAATAGATGTGTGTTTCCATGCTTAACTCTGGTCTATTGAATAGTTTTAACTCATTAGGAAATTGCCATTCGAATTTCTATTCTTTTTGTCTGATGACAAAACAGAGAGAAAGAGATTTGAGAATAATTTAAGTTGTTTGTTGTTTAAATGTTTAGGGGAGAAGAAGCTTCCATGTTTGGGGGGAGCTTTGTGATAGGGGAATCCATGTCTGTTTGTTTATTTGTATGCTTGTTTATTTGCATGTTTATTTATTTTCATGTTTGTTATGTTTGCATGTCTGTTTGTTGTTTTACTTTATTTTTGTAAAAGAAAATTGTTATTGAAAGTACTGTTTTGTCACCATAGAAAAAGGGGGATTATTGGAACCAAATTGATCTCAAGAACAATTCCTCTATGTGGTTTTAATGTTAACAAAGGAATTTTTTGTTAAAAATGTATTGCACTAATGATTTTGTTAAGTGTATAGGAATTAGAACAGAAAATCAGAAGTAGATATTAGAAGCATGAAATAAGAAGAAAATTATGAAAGGAAGATATTAGAGGATGATATGAGATTAAGTGACTAGGTGAAGTGGCAAGAGGAAATGACCAGAGGAAGTGACTAGAGGAAGTAAAAAGGTCAGAGGAAATGCACACTCTAGAAAAGTACGAACAAATGCACGCTCTGGAAAAAATACGTGCATCTGCCTCTAATAGTGTGCTTTTGGTAGCTCAACGTATTTCTGGTTTGAGGTGTTCTAGGAGATGAAAATTATGTGAAATTACATTTTCTTCACAGAAGTTTTCGAAAAACTTATTTTCAAATTCACCCTCATGACCACTATAAATTGTTGCAATACAAAAACCTTTTTCATTTTGCACTTATTTGCATAAAGTATTGAAAATATTATGTGACTAATGCTTGTGTTTAAGGAACTTTACCCATGTCCTTATGGAATAATCATCAACAATAACGAGTCTATACTTGTCACTAGTGATAGAGGTAGTCTATCAGGGCCAAATAAATCAATATGTAAAAGTTCAAGTGGTCTAGAAGTGGAAACAACATTTTTAGAGAAAAAAGATGATTTTGTTTGTTTCCATTTTTGACGTGCCTTACAAAGAATATTTGATTTGTATTTAAGATTTGGAAAGCCTCTGACTTAATCAAGTCTTTTCAATTTTGAGATTCACCTCAAATTGACATGTCTTAATATTTTATGCCAATTCAATCGTTCTTCATTCACTGACATAAGATACTTTACTTCTTATTTATCCAAATAAGATAAGTTTATTTTGTGAATATTGTTTTTCCTTTGGCCAGTAAATAGTATAGATCCATCTGTTTGACTTATTGCTTTACATGAATTTTGATTGAAGACAACATCATAACCATTGTCGCTTAATTGACTTATGCTCCGTAGGTTATTCATTAGTTCTTTTACAAGTAAAACATTCTTATTATAGGGAAGGAATACATTTCCTATTACGTTATCCCCAACGACATTACTACTATAATCACCAAAACCTACGAATCCTCCATTTTTTAGGGTCAAGTCTTCGAACATAAACTTTTATCCCGTTATGTGTCGTGAGCATCCACTATATAGGTTCGACGACCGATGTTTTTACTTTGTTGCTAATGATATTTGCAAGATAAATTATTTTATTCTTAGGTACCCATATTTGGTTTGGTTCAAGTTTGTTAGTTTTGAAAGGTGTCTTGTCTTTCCATGCTTTTTGCATAGGACAAGTTATTTTATTGTGACGTTTGTTTAAGCAATATACATAAGCAATATCAAGTAAGTTAACCTTAGAAGTTTTCTCTAGTTCTTCAAAACCAATACCACATTTATTGTTTCTACTAACACCATAAATCATAGAGACTTGTTTGCTTTTGTCTATGCCGTTTGTAAGAAATTCCTAAAAGGTTTTGTCATCCTTATTAGAGTTATAAACTCTATCCTCTAAAATGTTTGATACATTTTCTTTCAAAGTTAAATTTTTTCTTTTCAGGTTTTCAAAGTCTTTTTCAACATAACGATATGTATTTGTTAAGAAGTTTTGAGCTTTTCTAAGAGATTTCAATTTTGAAGAAATTTTTTGATTTTTATTGAGAAACTCATTTAACATATCTATAAATTCATTATGAGATAGGTCAGATAATATCTGAATTTCTTCATCAACAGACTCATTATCAAAATTAGAGTCATAATGTGAATCTACCATTAGAGCCATGTTTTCCTGCTCTTCATCCTCATCAGATGATTCATTAGAGTCATCTCAAGTAGCCAAAATAAATTTCTTCTTTGTCTCGAAGTCTTTTCTTTGGGAAATTCCCTTATCAAGTTTAGGACATTCTAATTTAAAATGTCATGTCTCTTTGCATTTATAGTAGATGATTCTTTTCTTGTCTTATTTTTCAGCTTTTTCTGTTATTTTGGGATCGTTCGAAATCTCTTTTGGTAAAGGATTTCTTCCTAATTGTAAGACCCATAATTTTAAAGTATACTTTATGTATATTTGTGTATTTTGGATTTTGGCTAGGAGGCTTTTTATCCAAAGTTAATAATATTTTGGAGTTTATATGATCACAAAGATATTTTGATGCCGTTTAGAATTACTCGTCGATAAATAAATTAAATTAACTGCGGTGAATCTTTTACGAAGAATTTAATGCGTTATGGGTGAAATGGTAATTTAACAAATATCTAGTTATTTTGAGATATTTGTTAGAAGTAATTAATATATATATACCTATTTGTTTGGAGAGAAAAGGAAAAGAAATAGAAAAGAAAGGAAAGGAAATAGAAAGGAAAGAGAATAGAGGAAAGGAAAAAGAAAAGAAAACAGAAAACAGAGGAAACAGAAACACTCCCTCCATTCTCGCGAAACCCATTTCTCCTCCTTCTTGGTTTTGCTTTCTTGTTCGTTCCTTTTCTTCAAGATTAGAAACCCAAGGCTTGGTGGGTGAGAGGATAAGGATTTCTTAACTTCACTCTTCCTCGTTGATTCGAAAACGAAGAAAAACGGTGTTAGGGTTTTTAAAACCGTCAAACACAAACCTCCCCGTTTCATCTAGATCTAAGCTTCATTTCGCGAAGAGATAGAAGGGAAAGTTGCTCACTACCACGCTACGGTGCTAGCGAACTAAATTTGGAAGCGACGTTGCGAGCAGAGATTTTATCGGAATTACTCGCGGTGCCGTGTTCGCACGTTAAAGCTAACGTTAAGGTAATGGCTCCTTCCAAACTTCTAGTTTGCATTTAGGGACTTATCTATGGTCGTGTGGAAAGGAATTTGTTAGGGTTGAAGCGTTGATTTGGGGGAAAATGAACCTAAGGCTTTATGGGTAAAATCTTAGAGCTAGGTTTTTGTTGTATTGATGAATGTTGCGTGGAAAATGAATTTAAACTCATTTATGTATGATTTTGAGTAAATGAAACTTGTTGTGTTTGAGTGGTGGATTGTGTTGATTTGTGTTCGTCGTATTTGACGTGTTCTTAATTAATACTGATGAAATTTGTTGTGTGTATGGTTGGATTCTGTGGAGAAGAGAGAAAAGGAAAAGAAATAGAAAAGAAAGGAAAGGAAATAGAAAGGAAAGAGAATAGAGGAAAGGAAAAAGAAAAGAAAACAGAAAACAGAGGAAACAGAAACACTCCCTCCATTCTCGCGAAACCCATTTCTCCTCCTTCTTGGTTTTGCTTTCTTGTTCGTTCCTTTTCTTCAAGATTAGAAACCCAAGGCTTGGTGGGTGA
>NC_021165.2:54539314-54567510 GCF_000331145.2 Cicer arietinum | reverse complement strand
GTTGATTTGGGGGAAAATGAACCTAAGGCTTTATGGGTAAAATCTTAGAGCTAGGTTTTTGTTGTATTGATGAATGTTGCGTGGAAAATGAATTTAAACTCATTTATGTATGATTTTGCGTAAATGAAACTGGTTGTGTTTGAGTGGTGGATTGTGTTAATTTGTGTTCGTCGTATTTGACGTGTTCTTAATTGATACTGATGAAATTTGTTGTGTGTATGGTTGGATTTTGTGGAGAAATGAATTGATGTGTTTTGGTGTGAGTTGTGGATTGGATCTGATAATAGGTTTGAGTTTGTTTTGTGTGGAATTTGAAAACCATTAGAGTTAAACGAGTATTAAAAATGGGGAATCTTTTAATATCTGCATTTGCTTAACGATTGTTGTGGATGGAGTCAGGGTATGCTCATGCATTTCATTTTGGTAAATCGTGCTGACCCGTGATAGGTGGTACGTTTACGATTTACGTTTTGGTAAGTTGTGCTGACCCGTGATAGGTGGCACCTCGGTAATTGGTACTTTGGCCTACGATAGGCGGTACAATTATGATTTACGGCCCTTCGAGGAGGGTTTTGGTTTGGAATTCCGAGTCCATGCATTTTGGCATATACGCATTGCATTAGGGTGCTTGGCACGCGAGTCGTGGTTGATTCAAGTTTATGATTGAGTGTTTTGAATTTGAGTTGTCGTGGTAACTGTGTTGAAATTGCTAAGTGTTATGTATTAATTATTGTGTGTAAGTGTGATGGATTGTAAAACTATTTCGAAACCAATTTGTCGTGGTGATCGGGTGGGAATTGATAAGTGTTAAGGCGTGAGATTGTGTATGAATGGGATTGGATTAGTTTATGTATTTTTGGAAGGATAAGCAGGGAAATCGATTTCCCAATCGATTTGATGAGTTGCAGGGACTTTGCTAATTTGGAAAAATCGATTTGCCAATCGATTTTGTAATCTGTTTTTCAAAACCATTTAAGAAATCGATTTGGAAATCGATTGGCCTTAAGTCAGGAACTCAGCAAAACTGACAAAATCGATTTGGAAATCGATTTGGCCATGCAGGAGCTCAGCAGAACTGACAAAATCGATTTGGCAATCGATTGGCTCAGTAGGAATTCTTATTTTGAGTTAGATAACAAATTGCTCATTGATTTATCAATGTCTTGGTTAGTTATGTATTACTTGATGGATTGAGAACCTTATTTTGATTTCATTTTTAATTGGCAAGCATTATATGAACTTTTAGCATATGGAAAATCCTTTTAAGGTGCATGCTTAGTTGAAAGGTTATTTTGTGCATTTAAAACTTAAATGTTATGTGTTATCTGTTAATTTCGGTTGGTGATCCTTTACAACTATTGTGGAAATCTGGGCTTTGCCCTCAGATGAGAGCCAGGACGATCCTACCGGTTCGTACCCTACGAATGGGAATGTAGATGGGAATGCTTGACTGGAGCTATGTAGGAGGATCTCACGGGGCGCGTGGAGATCACTCAGGGTGTATAGTTTTTTGGTTGATGATCAGATTAGGTTGATGTATAGGGATTAGACGTCCTTCTTTTTGGGTTGTAGTATTTTAATTTGGAAAAGTGTACCTATACTAATATTGTCTGTTTGACATTTTATTATGATGGGGTCTATGTACCACCTTTTGAAGTGTAAATACTTTGGATTCGTATTTCAAAAAAACTATTCCGCTGCTTGTAAATTCTGTTGACTTATTTGTCGTTGTGTTACGACTTAAATATTTATCCAAAAGTATTTTACCTTATTTAATTCTCTGTTTTATTTTAATTTGTTTTAAAAAAAAATACACCATCGCTTGGAAAATCGGGGTGTTACACTAATATTCCACATGCGCTGGATTTTCCTTGAGATGAAAGACAACTCTTCATCATCTAAGTTTTTAATTTTATTGGTGGTTCTCTTTCCTTTGAGTCTTTAGTAGCAGGAAGTTCTTGGAGTTAACCTTATCTCTTTCAGACTTGAGAGCCAAGGATTTTGATCTCTTCTTGGGCTCATCTTCGAACAGTTCAATCTCATGGAATATGAGTGAGTGTATCAACTCTTCCAGAAGCAATTTTTTTAGATCTTTTGCTTGTTGAATTGTTGTTACTTTTGGTCACCACTTGTTGGGAGGACTTCAGAGGATCTTCTTGGCGTGGTCAGAGGTAGTGTAACTCTTTTGGAGAACCTTCAATCCAAAGACCCGAGTTCGCAATCTAGAAATTATTTCCCCAATGTCTTCATCTTCTTCCATCTAAAAGAGTTCATACTTACTAACAAGTAGATTTTCCTTAGCTTCTGGTACCTGTTTATTTGCTTCATAGTTGAGAACCAGAACATCAAAGACACTCTTTGTTATTTCTTTGTAAATGCATTTTTGAACTCTTTGAAGGCGATATCATTCATAATGAAAGTTCTAGCTTTATTATGCATCTTGTATTATTTCTTTTGATCAATGTTAAGATCCTTTATAGATATTTCAACACCAGCAGTGACTTTTGGAGCGTCATAACCGTCTTCGACTATGTCCCCGAGTTCAGGATCCTGTGAGATGTATAAACTTTTGAGCTTATCTTTCCAACACTCAAATCGTTCTCCACCAAACAAGAGATGCCTCTTAACATTTTCACATGTAACTTCATTACCAGAGTTATTCATAATAACACAGATCTTTTCTCAAACACAGTTAATTGCTCAACTTTGAGACCGTGCTATGATGTCAATTTAGAACGAGAAACAAAAAAGAGGCGGAATTGAATTTTAGCAATATTAAAACCAAATGACGAAAATAGAGCAGATAAAATGAAAACACTAAACAACACAACCAATTTATCCTGGTTCGCCACCAATATAGTAACTACATCAAGTCCTTTCAAACTAAAGAATTTAATCCACTAATTCACCAACTAAATCACATTTCCACTGAACACCGACTAGTCAAACTGATTAAATTCAAGTCTTCCCAACCTTCTTGCTTAGTACAATCAAGCTATTGAGGAATGCAACAACTATTGAGCTAGGTTAAAAATATAATAGGCTTAAGGGTTTTCTAAATACACTCACAAAAGGGTGTTTACAAGTTGTATTCTCATAAACTGTTTCTTAGCACTTAAATAAAACAAAGGATAGAGAGCAAGAGTGCAAAGACAACTATATTGCACTTATTGCAGTGTATCGTTTGTTGTTGCTATTTTTTAATAAGGGTTACACATCCTTTTAAAGAGAGCATTAGAGTTCTTAGTTGTTATCATGATTGCAAGAAATCAACATGTATCATGATCTTTTGTATCAAATATTTCAAAGATTAATTCACCATTAAAGCTTGTCCAAAAATTGTCCTTCTAATTGACATGGAAACATAAAGAGTAGAAGATTACATGCTTAGAGTATGTTACATATACCTTTAGACAAATAATAGATTCAAAGTGTTGGATAAGGAATGCACCAAAAATTTGTCTTCTTTATAGTGCTGACAATTTAGAGCATTGAACTTTTATAGCATTGACTTTTTCAAAGCTTAGTATTTCAAAACAATAAGTTCCATAAGAGCATTGACTTTTCAGAATATTGTTTTTTCACGACGTTGACTTTTCATCAGAGCATTGAATTTTATACACAATCAAACAATATGATGCTTGACAAGATTATTAGAGGCAAACAATCACTTGGTTTCTCAGAGGCAGGGAGGTCAGATGCTTGTTGTAGTCATGAAAGCCAAACTAATCAGAGCATTTCTAGTATTACCAGAATAACTAGAGGCGCACTTCAGAGCGTATTCACTAGACTAATAATATGAAAATCAAAGGGGAGTCTTGGTGTTCCTTCAACTTAGTCCAATCATGAGAGGATGCAGCGTAAAATCATTTCAAATAAACTTGGTATAAAAATTGCACACTTAATCAGAACATTAATGCTTTAACTTATTACCACAAAATAATTTTGTTATTATTAAATCAAGTAAGGATCATAATTCTTCAACGCAACTTGATTTTTAACAAGTAGAATGATTTATTATGATTCATGAATTAAAAGATGATTTATTTTGAATGTGACGAAGTAATAGTGAATAAATAAAGATAAAGAATTAAAGTGATTTCACTATGATATGATAATGGGCTGATTCATAAAACCTGAGGTTTGAGATTTAGAGAGATTCAAATAATTTTGCTTTGCGGAATTAGACTCATATTGAGGTCAATCCCATACTTGTCCTTGTGGACACTAATTTGATTGAGATAGTTTGCGCACTAGGGAAATTACATTACATTTAGTTAATGGCAACACGATAGAATTAATACATAATTAACTGCATTTAACAGTTAGAAATGAATTTGAGTTAATACATACTTAACTGCATTTAATAGTTAGAAATGAATTTGAGAATATCATTTGAGGATGATTGATTATGTGATGATGTGTGTGTGTTATATTTCATGTTTTACATAACCATACCCATTTGATGATTAAACATGTATGTTAGCCCCTATGTTTTCTTCGTTCCTGCATATGCTTTGTATTTAGACCTATTAGAGGAGCATGGCGTCAAGTTTCATCCCATTACATGTAATGTGACCTTATTTATACATAATGTGACCTTATTTATACGTATTATTGATTATCCTAATTATGATGATGATTTGTTTGTATTATTGATGATCCTAATTATGATGTTGATGATTTATTTGTGTTTGGAAATTTAGGTTGTGTTTGTATAACATTAGAGGAAAAAATATTAAATTTTAACAAAAACAATACATCTTGTCAAAAAGTATAATCACATATAAGTTTTGTAATGCACTTTAAAATTATTAATAAATAAAATTTACTCACATATCATTCACTATTGAAATATTTATACAATTCATAATACAATTGGTTGCGTAAAAAGAATATTCAAATCTATATCTTGAAAAAAAAAAACATACAAATTATTTTTGGTCCATAAATCAATTAAAACATCAAAAGCTTATTGCAATATGATCCCGCTTGACACAAAAGTGGTCATACTTAGTTTATAGCGAAGAAAATGTTTATAGAAAATTGTTATGATCTATATGAAATTCAACAAAGTATAATCACAATATAAGTTTTGTAATTGGACTTTAAAATTATAAATTATAAATTATAAATTATAAATGACTAAAACTTATTCGGAAATCACTAATTATTGAAATATTTATAAAATTCATAATACAATTGATGGCCTAAAATCAATATTGAAATCTATATTTAAAAAAAAAAAATACAAATTATGTTTCCTTCATCAATTAATAAAAACATCAAAAGCTTATCGCAATATGATCCTATTTGACAAAAAAAATTGCCATACTCTGATTATAGAGAAAAAAATGTTTTTAGATTTTTTTCCCAAAACTTGAATGATTTATCGAAAACATAGTAAGATCATGTTTCAGCTACAAATCATATATTTGATCTTGTTTCGGCTACAAATCATATATTTTATATAACTCAACAAATTTATTTATTATCTTTATAATATTTTCTGTTAGTTAAAAATTTTATTCGATTAATTTTTCATAGATAAACTTTTTTATTAAAATGAAATATTTTTGCTTCATTTAATGAAGGGTATGAAATAAATTTTTTTTATTGTAGCAGATGATAGGTGATAGTTTTGGTGTAGCAGCCTAGTTGGGATGTCTTAGCTATCATTTGAAGCTTTCACAAACTAATTTTTCCATTACAAATGGAGGGTACAAAGGAATTATTTAGAAAGGTGGGTGGGTACAAAGTAATTTAGCAAAACAAATAAAAGTGATCAATTTTATGAACTACTTTGATAATATAAACTAAAACTTTAATTGTTTTGAAATACCAAACATACTAGAAGAATTAAAGGCAAAAATATTGTTAAATCAATAAACATACTTTTATTTAAATTTTTTGATGTATATTGTTACATCGATAAAAAATAATTTTAGTAATTTTAACTATGGCAATAATCCCCTATTACATATATATATGCAAGGAATGCATAGTGAGAGCAAAAGTGTGAACCTAAGAAGGGGATGGGGCTGGGGAAGTAGAGTGATGGTGATGATGTTTGTGGCGTTTGTGGTGTTTGTTGTGCTTATGATTCAAACTCTCCTCATAACTAGTGGACAATGAGATAATTGTAGTATCAAAGGGAAAGGGTGGACCAGTATGGACTAAAGAAGGAGCATGGACATGGCCATGGGTTGGGGCTGATGATTTATGGTGATGATGTTTGTGGTGTTTGTGCTCCTTAATGAGTTCATAACTAGTGGATAAGAAGTAAGTAGGTGTAGTGGATGGGGTTGATTTGTGATGGTGATGGTGGTTGTGGTGTGAAACATGGGAGGGGTTGGGGCTTATAAAGAATGGTCTGGTTTGTAGATGGATTCACTTAGATGAAGAGATTGAATAGGAGTTAATGATGGAGGTTGAACAGGGGATGGGGTTGGGGCAAGTTGGTGATGATGGTGTTTGTGTTTAAGATTATCTAACTCTTTAGGTGTTTGTATTTAAGATTATCTAACTCTTTAGCAAACACTGCGAAGAAGCTCACTTGAAGTAGGACTAATACAAAAACTCTAGCCATATCTCTATGCAAGATAAAGTAACTTGAAGAGATAGAGAAGATATATTAATACTATGAAACTAACTCAAGGGAGTTAATTTATAGGAGCTTATGTCAATATTCATTACAAAATCATACTATAAACTAAACAAATAAGTCAGTCATATGACTTTCAAAGTGGTTATTTTGAGTAAAAAAAAACAAAAAAAAGAGATAATTTATTTATTTCCTTAATTTTTGTATCAATAATAACTATAAATAGACATAATATTATATTAGTCAAAATAAAGCAACATTCCAGAAAACTATTTTAAAATAAACTTATATTCTATTATGTTAATATATTTAAAATAAAATTTAAAATAATGTTTAAATACTTTACACGTTATTCTATTTATATAATAAATATTTAATATTATGCTCAATATTAGCAATTGTATAAAGTAAAACTGATGTATAATATATTTAATATAACATATTTAATGAGTATATAATATATTAAAATATTATTTTATGTTTATATACATAACCAAATATTATATAAGCTTTTTTAAAAACAAAACTATTTAAACATATCACTCATTTTGAAAAGAACATTACATTTAAAATGACATGATAAATTAGATGTCCAACTTTCTATTAGAGAACTAGAGACATATCAACTCAAAACAAAGATATTAAGTGTATCGGAATTTGATCATAGCATTTGGGCACATGTTTCTAGCTTTTTAGTTTGGTATTTTAAAAGCTCTTGATAGTTTAGAATAATATTTTTAGTTTGTTCTAAACTTCGGGTCGAATTTGAATTATAATTTTATTATTTGCATTTTGATCCTTGCTCGCTCTGTAGGTCATAACTTGAGCTCTGAATATCAGATTGGCGCATATGAGCAGGTGTTGGAAAGCTATTAATCAGATTTCGTAATCTGAATTGCAGATTTCGACCCGAAGTTTCCTATGCCTGAATTGCAGATTTCGTAATCTGGACTTTTGTAATAATTTTAACTAGCGGGTCACTTGTTTTTAAACCCAAAGCCCAATATCGAATACTATATATTGACAATTTTGTTTCTTTTCTACGGATAATTTTTTTTGGATTCAGATTGCTACAAGAAATAAATAATTTTTATTTTAATTTCATGGAAGACTAGTTTGATAAGATTAATCCACGAGTTCAGAGTTTCATCAACACCTTGAGATTCTAGTTACACTATCAATTTCAAATTAATGATTCTATTCTTGTTTATTTGATTATATTGATATTCTGATTGCTTAAATTGAATTTCAATAGAATCGATTAAATTTATTTGACATAATTTTGTTTCGGTTTCTAATTTAATTGAATTATAATTATACGACGCTTGATCGTTAATTGTAATATTTTGATGATTGTGATGCTTAATCCAATCAAAGAACCCGAATTCACAAAGGATTGATTACACTTGTTTGATCAATTCTATAGTTAAATAAGAATAGAATCACGAATTAGACATTAAACTCATTGATAGATTTAAAACTCGAATAAGTTGATTAATTATTTTGCTCATCTGTTAAATCAAAAATCTAAAAAACCCTTTTAAATTTCAACTTTCAATTCGATTATTATTATTATTATATTAGAAGTTATTGAAAAACGATTCGAGTTATTACCTCTATTTACATTTTATCAATTGTATTTGACCCGTGTGCGACAACGGATCAAATTGACGCCGTTGCCGAGGACTCTCTGTTAACAATATTAACCAATATTAACTAGTTTTAGAGTATTACTAATCATCCAAAAAATTGTTCTTCGTGTTTTGTTGCTCTACAGGTCGGATATGCTTGTTTGTGATCTCATAGACACGTTGCTAGTAAAAAAAACCCAGTTTGTAGGCAACTGTCTCGGGTTTCCCCAAAAGAAACTTATAATGGGACACGATGCTCAAAATCTCAAATTTCTTTGTTTAGACGATTTTTTTCAATTTTTTGAATTTTTTCATATTCTCTAAAAATTCTAAAAAAAAAATAGCATTGCCTTTATTTGATTTTTAGAAAATTTTGGTGGTATTTTTATATTTTTTGGATTTTATTTGATATGGTTTTCGATTTTTCACTTCAATTTTAGCAAGACATTGTTGGAATTTTCAGAATTGTGATTTTGAATTGCATTGTTATGATGATGCATGACTAGGGCTAGATCTGTAAATCTGAATTATCTTGAATCTGAATTAGATAAGACATTTTATTTACGTCGTAGACTTAATAGAGCTTCTAGTGCTAATGAGTCAGGGTCAGATAGTGAAAGTGACAATTTGCTGCAAAATATGGCTGATGCGAATAATAGAACCTTAAGACAACACATTGTACCTGATGTCAATTATAATGCATTGTGTATCACATATCCTAAAGTTACTGTACCATTTGAACTTACATCTGGTTTAATACACTTGCTTCCAAAGTTTAATGGTCTTGCAGGTGAGAATCCCCACAAACACTTGAAGGAATTCCATATTGTGTGTTCTACCATGAAGTCTCAAGGAGTCACAGAATACCACATTAAGCTGAGAGCCTTCCCTTTTTCACTCCAAGATGCTGCCAATGTTTCGTTATACTACCTTCAACCAGGTTCTGTTACAAGTTGGAATGATATCAAGATATTGTTTCTAGAAAAATTATTCCCTACCTCAAGAGCTGCTTCAATCAGAAAAGAAATATGTGGCATCAGACAAATTGACAGGAAATCATTACATGAGTATTGGGAGAGATTCAAGAAATTAGTTTCTTGCTGTCCTCATCACCAGATTTCTGAACAATTGGTCACCCAATATTTTTATGAAGGCTTGCTACCTATGGATAGAAGCATTTTGGATGCTGCTAATGGGGGAGCACTTGTCGATAAGAACCCAGTAGCAACAAAGGCTTTGATTGAGAACATGTCCATTAATTCTCAACAGTTTACAACTAGAAGAAATTCACCAGTGTTGACAAGGGGTGTGAATGAAATTCAATCTTCTTCCCACAAGAATTTAGAAGGCAGACTTCATGAGCTTACATCTTTTGTAAAAAAATTGGCAATAGGTAAAACATAAGCATTGGTCTGTGGTATGTGCACTTCTCTAGAGCATCCTACGGATTCATGTCCTACATTACAAGAAGATCCAATTGTTGATACTCCTCAAGCATATGCAGCAATTATATACAGTCCTCAAGCCAACTATGATTTGTTATCTAACAGGTACAATCCTAGTTGGAGAAACCATCCAAACCTGAGATGAGGGAATTCATCTGCACAACAACAACCTAAGAAGCAGCAACAAAATATTCCTCATCAGCAAAACAATACACTTTCATTAGAGGACCTCGTTAAGTAGATGGCTATCTAGAATCTCCAATTTCAACAAAGAACATATTTCACCATTCAAAATTTGGAAACAAAGATTTGTCAGCTAGCCACTTCAATTAGTCAATTGCAGACTCAAGGGCCAAACCAATTGCCTGCACAGTCAATAGTAAATCCAAATGCTCCCAATGTCAGTGAAATTACATTAAGGTTTGTGAAAGCTGTTGAAATACCAAAGGTACATGAAACTGCAATGAAAAATAACAAGGTTCCTAAGGACACTTTGATACCTGAAACAGTTGATGTTGAGCAAAATATACCACTTCCTTTTACTCAAAGAGTAGTGAAGACTAAGAAAATGTACGAGGCAAATAAGGACAAGGAGATCCTGGATACATTTAGGAAGGTGGAAGTGAACATTCCCCTCCTTGAAGCAATTAAATAGATTGCAAGATATGCAAAATTTCTAAAGGATTTGTGCACACACAAGAGAAGGTTAAAAGGTAATAAAAGAGTAAACATGGGGTGAAATATTTCAGCCCTTATTCAGCCCATGCCTCAGAAATGCAAATATCCAGGAACTTTTTCCATTCCATGTACCATATGCAATAGTCAATTTGAAAATGCTATCTTAGTTTTAGGAGCTTCCATTAATGTTATGCCTACATCTATTTTTAACTCTCTTGCTCTTGAACCTTTACAGAGTACAAGTGTTACCATTCAATTGGCGAACATGAGTAATGCCCGTCCTGCTGGACTCTTGGAGGATGTACTTGTATGAGTTAATGAATTGATATTTCATGCAGATTTTTGCATTATGGATATGGAGGGAGACAATAAGTCCAATAGGGCGCCTATCATCTTAAGTAGACCATTCTTGAAAACTGATAGAACAAAAATTGATGTGCATGATGGAACTCTATCCATTTATTGATAGCATTATAAAATTTAACATATTTGATGCTATGAAACACCCCATGGAAGAGCATTCTATTTTTCAAAATGAATTGCTTATTGATTTGGTTGATGACACTTACACCAATATGTTTGCTACTGATTTTCCTTCATTGTCTGATTTTGATGATACTTATACTTGTGAGTTTTGTTCAGATACTCAATTGTGCTCTGTGTATGCTGAGATTGAAGCTATCTTGCAGGTTGATCATTGTGTTAATATTGATATTTCTACTAAAATAGTTGATTTTGTAGACTTAGCTTCGGCTATTGCTATTGTATCCTCCATTGAACAGCCACCGACTATAGAGCTTAAATCACTTCCTGAAATG
Source organism: Cicer arietinum (assembly GCF_000331145.2). NCBI lineage: Eukaryota > Viridiplantae > Streptophyta > Magnoliopsida > Fabales > Fabaceae > Cicer > Cicer arietinum. The sequence continues at coordinate 54,556,334 of NC_021165.2, read as the reverse complement.
GCAAGTTACATGTGATTGTTTCAGCCAAACTTGAAGATGAACAGGAAGAGAAGCTGTTGCAAATTTTGAGAAAACACATGAAGGCAAGCAGATGGACCTTGGCTGATGTTCTTGGTATTAGCCGATGAATGTGTATGCATAGGATACTACTCGAGGATCGGGTAAAATCAGTCAGGCAGCCCCAAAAACGACTTATCCCATTAATTTAGGATGTTGTAATAAAAGAAGTGACCAAGCTCTATCAAGCAGACATTATATACCCCATCTCTGATAGTCAATGGGTGAGTCCGGTGCAGGTAGTCCCTAAGAAAACTGGACACACAGTGGTTAAAAATGAAAGTAACGAACTTATCCCCACATGAGTGAAGAACAGCTGGAGGGTATGCATCGATTACAGAAGACTAAACCATACAACTAAAAATGATAATTTTGCTTTACCATTCATTGGCTGGTAAGTCAAATTATTGTTTTCTTGATGGTTTTTCTGGTTATTATCATATCCATATTGCACTAGAGGACAAAGAAAAGACCACGTTCCCTTACCCTTTCAGCACATTTGCCTATAGAAGGATGTCCTTCTTCCTATACAATGCTCCTGACACTTTCCAACACTACAAAGATTAATTCGCTATTAAAGCTTGTCCAAAAATTGTCCTTGTAATTGATATGGAAACATAAAGAGTAGAAGATTTCATGCTTAGAGTATGTTACATAGACCTTTAGACAAATAATAGATTCAAAGTGTTGGACAAGTGATGCACCAAAAATTTGTCTTCTTTGTAACACTGACTATTTAGAGCATTGAACTTTTATAGCATTGACTTTTTGAAAGCTTAGTATTTCAAAACAATTACTTCCATAAAAGCATTGACTTTTTAGAATATTGTTTTTTCACGATGTTGACTTTTCATCAGAGCATTGACTTTTATACACAATCAAACAATATGATCCTTGATTTAATTATTAGAGGCAAACAATCACTTGGTTTCTCAGAGGCAGGGAGGTCAGATGCTTGTTGTAGTCATGAAACCCAAACTAATTAGAGCATTTCTTGTATTACCAGAATCACTAGAGGTGCGCTTCAAAGCGCGTTCAATAGACTTCGAACACGAAATTCAAAGTGGAGTCTTGGTGTTCCTTTAACTTATTCCAATCATGAGAGGATGCAGCGTAAAGTGATTTCAAATAAATTTGGTATGGGAAATGCACACTTAATCTGAACATTAATGCTTTAACTTATTACCACAAAATAATTTTGTTATCATTAAAACAAGTAAGGGTCATAGTTCTTCAAACCAACTTGATTTTTAACAAGTAGAATGATTTATTATGATTCATGAATTAAATGATGATTGATTTAGAATGTGATGAAGTAATTGTGAATAAATAAATATAAAGATTTGAAGTGATTTCATTATGATATGATAATGGGCTGATTTATAAAACCCGAGGTTGAGATTTAGAGAGATTCAAATAATTTCGCTTTGCGGAATTAGACTCATATTGAGGTCAATCCCATACTTGTCCTTGTGAACACTGATTTGATTGAGATAGTTTGCGCACTAGGGAAATTACATATATTTAGTTAATGGCAATAGGATAGAGTTAATACATACTTAACTGCATTTAACAGTTAGGAATGAATTTGAGAATATCATTTGAGGATGATTGATTATGTGATGATGTGTGTGTGGAGTTATATTTCATGTTTTACATATCCATACCCATATGATGATTATACATGTATGTTATCCCCTATGTTTCCTTTGTTCCTGCATATGCTTTGTATTTAGACCTATTAGAGGAGCATGGCGTCGAGTTCCCATTACATGTAATGTGACCTTATTTTTAAATTTATGTATTATTGATTATTCTAATTATGACGTTGATGATTCGTTTGTGTTTGGGAGTTTAGGTTGTGTTTGTATAACATTACAGGAAAAAAATATTAAATTTTCACAAAACCAGTGCATCTCGTCATATGAGGACACAATTGCCCTAGACTTTTGCAAACACAAATTATTGTAAATGGAAAATATGTTCTATTTGTTTGCCATCACCGTGCAACACGATGCATTTTCATGTGATGTGGTACAAATTTTGCAAACACAAATTATTGCATCGTCGTGCAATATGTAAGATCCTCATGCAACTTGGTACTGAAATAACCAATAGTTAAGGCTCACATCACATTCTTAGGGTTAAACCCTAGACATTCACCTCGAGTTTAATAGTCATTCCCCAATGGCCAAAACTATTATTCACGATTTTCTTGCCTCTCTTTCGCCCATTGGAAATTATTGAGGTTTTGTCTTCTATGAAGGTTTAACTGCTACAGAAAGCAAAGACTATCTCAATAATTGTTGACTTAATCCCTAGTAGTTATTTCAGCTTTATGCATTTTATCTATTTATAATTTGATCTTCATTATTTTGTTGTAGGTTTGTTGTAATTGTTAGTTAAGCTATTTGTTCCAACCATAGACTTGCTATCCCATTTTATGATTATAAATGTATCTTTGCCCCTATGTTTTAAAATATAGTGGTGATTGGGATTCAAGATTGTATACTTAGTCCTTAATCATGCTCCTAGTCGAACAAGAAATTGATATGATAGAGTTTGGTAGTGTATGCATGAGGTGTTTTTCCCCAATCGCTAACCAGGCTACCTTAAGACTCGTAATATATTTAGCACCTCCAAACAAATTCAGATGATTAAGAACTCTACCTTCTTTTAATGAAGTTCTCAAGAAAGAAATGTATGTCAAGCATTTATTGGGATTAATAGTATAGAGTCATAATATTAAATGCAAATAGTTGAGAGAAATATGTAGAATTCTCTTTTGAAGTAAGTAGAATCAATTCTTGAAGTATGTAAAATTCTCCCTTGAAGTTTATGAAAGAATGAGCGGTGGTCATTTACAAATAAAGTAAATAAGAAAAAAAACAAAGTATTCTCTCAAACAAAATAACTACCATTCTCTCAAATATTTTCTTCTTCTCAGTTCCTCTCAAAAGCTAACCATAAGCTCCTCATCTCCCACAATTTGTGTATGTATTCAAATATTATTTTAAATTATATCTTAAATAAATAAACATAACAGTTCATTTGTTTTTATTTATAAGCAAAACAGAACTAACAAAGTTTTATGTATTTGGTCCAATTTGAAATAAATACATAAATTTTTATTTTCTCATTTTTACTTATAAATATAAACGAAAATAGTACTATATATGTAAATTTTTAATTGTCTATTTTTAAACAGTCTTCTAAAATATCAATTTATTTTCATTATCATAATATCATGTCTATTTATAGTTATTATTGACACACAATTAAAGAAAATAAAAAAACTACCTAGTCTTTTTTTTTACTAAAAATTACCACTTTGAAAGTCCTTTGATTGACTTGTTTGTGTATTTTATAGTATAACTAAAATTGACATAAGCTCCTATAAATTAACTCCTTAAGGAGACTTATATAGTATCAATTTATTTTCTCTATCACTTCAAGTTTCTGTATCTTGTATAGAGACATGAAAATAGTCTTGGTATTACTCCTATAAATTAATTTGAAAAATATTAATTCATAATTTCAAAAGATTAGGTTAATAAAAATTTTTTAAAAAAATTAGGAAGATTCTAATTTTTAATAACCTAATTAATTTATTTATTATCATTTTAGCATCTATAGTTAATTAAAAAAATTATTCATTTTATTTTTCATACGTAAAAAATTTATTAAAATGAATAATTTTTGCTTCTAAGTGAGGATGGGTAGGGGTTAAAGAAGGAAGGTGGACATGGGCATGGGATGGGGTTGTGGATGATTGATGGTGATGATGTTTGTGTTTAAGATTATCAAACTCTTTAGCAATATTTATTATATTTATTAGTTATTTCAACTGTTTTATGTTATATTTTCTTTAGAAAATAATCAAATATATAATACATAGTTTAAACATGATATTTATATCACTACTAGAAAAATTTATTTTAGCTGTCATATTTAGCGTCAGCCCCCGTCTCTAACGCTAGTTAGCGTCGGTTTAGCGTCTCTCAAGCAGACACTAGTGTGCCAAATTGATTCGGTTTAGCGTCGGTTTTGTAAGATAAAGTTTTGAAAATTGATTTTAGACGACCAATTGGATTATGAATTTTAAAAATATTTAAATAATAAGTGTTATTTGTCTAAGTTTTAGTTATATATTAATAATTTTAAAATCCATTACAAAATTTATATTGTGATTATACTTGTTGAATTTGATATAGATCATTACAATTGTAATTACAATGACTGTGAACATAGTATAATAGTATGAAAGACAACCTCCAACAAAATTTTTGTGTTGTTATGATTTGATTTATAAAACTAAGATTATGATACTATCTTTTTAGAAGGACTGCAGATGATTCTGGTAGTTCACAATACCTGTACAGACCGAGCACCAACCACTTTCGCTAGATGCTAAGGTTATGATTTGATGCACTTTAACCTTGCTAAGCTAACAACAAAATGATGAATCATCTATACTGCACACGCACCTGTCACCCATCTTTTATTGAAGTGATTTGTTTAAAGCTCTTTTCTTGAAATTTGAACAACATAGATAAGTATAACATGTTTGGATTCGGTTATTAAAGAGTTATTCAGGTAAACATAGTCAACAATGTACAATAATATAGGCTTGAATGTTTAGTGAGTAGAATGGATAATTTGAGTTTTATGAGGCTACATATGGCATTTTATAGAGCAACATTAGAACCGTTGTGTTCCCTCTTTCTTGAAAACGTGGTTTCCAAGCTCATACAACTTGATCTCCTCTTTTAAGAGGGTAGAATGGTTATCCTTGTAACACATTGTTTCATATGAATTATATAAGAGGAATAAGAAAATATTATTTTCCAACAGTTCGGGGCTGACCAAGGTTGATGCCCTCTTTAGAATAATAAATGAATTAATTATATCATAAGAGTATTAGTAAAAAATAAGTTTAGATACAGTAGTAGTTGTTTGTATGACTCTACTATATTTTTTATAAACGACGTGACTTTTATGTGATAAATTGTGTGATAACTTGTGTTGATTATTATGAATGTGCTTTTGTTGATGTGATACCAATTGTTTTACACATGCAAAATGAACTATACTTTGATCTAATATTTCACATGTGTCTGATGTACTACATGAAATGTGAAAATATGTTATATCAAACCCATTTCAATAACGATCTCCTTTGTATAAGGAATGACTTAGTGAAGGTGCAAACACGATAAATGAGGTTGAATTGTGTTTGACTAAGTTGATAACTTTTCAATTATTTGATTAAACTAGTTCAGACTTGATGATTTACTTGGAGTGAAAACAATAACAAAACTAAGGAGTGTAGGAATAAAGTGACACAAGTAATTTATTCTGGTTCACCACTAACTTGTCTACATCCAGTCCCTTCACTCAAAAGGATTTAATCCACTAATTCAACACTTTGAATTACAAAGCACCGGACCCTCCAAGCTAGTGTTCTCAAACAGTCTAACAACCCCAAACTTTTAAAAAACACACATACCTTGACTCTACCAGTCAAGTCTTCTCCACACAATTTGACAACTCCAGATTATTGAAGGCACACTAACACGAGTACTGTCGGATTTGAATACAAAGGTTTGGAATTTCAGTAGTTGCTTCTAACCAGTGGACTATAAGAATGACTATCACACTGATAGCGTTTCAGCAAGTGTACTGAATCGTTGCAAGTAATAATAAAACGGTAGTACCGAGTGTCGAACTCAAGGATTGCGTTTTACTATTGAATTATATTTGATTACTAGAATTGAACAAAAAGGTTCCCAAGTTGATTGAAATAATGTTTGAAATTAACAACAATAATAAAGTTGATCTTTTATAATGAGAAAAATGTCAGGGATGAGTTTCACTTCGAATCCAACCTTGGTGTCTAATTTGATCCTAGTTACTGAATTCCTTTATTGAATTATTACCGAATTCTCTTTATTATTCTTGCCCTAATGTCTTAGTGACAGAACCTTTAATTCCAAAGTAACCCCTAATTCCTTAGTGGATTTAAGATTAGAATTAAGCATTACCGTATAGAAATTCTCTTGTAAATTATTGCTTTGCAACTAATTTAATTGGTTTCATGACCTGCATCTATCCCTAGACTACAAATTCATGAATTTCTCATCTCAAGCATTCGTAAAGTCCACTTCCGTTTCAAAATACAAATCGTAGAACATTTTAATGTTGATCAAGCAATAAAAATCATTAACCACAAAGATGAGAAGAACAATTCAATAAACTTATTCATATAACTAGAAATCAAATCAGAAAAATAAGGGTTTCATCTGGTTACACTCATCCCTAACAAATAGGGTTTAGTTACTCATGACAGAGATACAAAAGATAAGGATTAAAGAAGAATTACAAGAATGATTCATGGATGATTCTTGATAAAACTGCTTCAATGGCGGTAGAAACGGCCGTCTTTGAGTTTCTATGCTAGGGCACAAGTCTCCCAAGTTCCCCAGAGTCAAACCTGAGAAATGCGCTCCAGGCACGTAGGGCGCGCTCCAGGCGCACAGCATCTGCTATCTGATGTATTTTGCATTTGTCTCATCTTTTGCGTCTGAATTTGGTCCCGGTGTCTTCATGAAAGTTGTAGATGTGGACCGTAGATTTCATTAGCACTTGGAGTGACACTAATTGGACATATATAACTCCAGATATGGCTGAAATACTCCACATATATCATGTTGATTTTTCACCAAAATTCAGCACTGCACTAAAACAGAACGCAATGTAAAATTACGACAAATTCCTACTTAATCAACGAAATAAAAACAAAAAACATTTTATTAACTCAAAGAAAAAAAATCAACAAAATGTATCAAATAAATCCTTAATTTAACTGATTATTGAGGATAAATAAGACTAAAACAGTGGGAAAATATGCATATGATGAAGAGTCATCACAACCCCAAACTTAATTTATTGCTTGTCCCCAAGCAACAATTAATTTCATATTTGGTCCTGTTAAATGCAAACTTAAATTTAATTTCTCAAATTACATCAAACTCAAATTTCAAAGGTCTTGCTACTGCAAAACATTCATCATGCTCTATGGTTGTTTTCAAAAATACAGACAACAAGATTTGTACACCTTAACATTCATTCATCAAATTCAACTCTCTCTTCACACAATCTCACCAAAATTTCTCTCAAGTGTTTAGAAAGGTTTATGAATTTATCACTCAAATCCTAGAACATGCATCACGCTACCATAGGCTTGAAAAAAATTCTAGTTAGCAATCACAATGCAGTAAACACATACATTTTTGGAGGACTTTTGGGTTGTAATGGGGCTTAGGTAAGGGTAGGACATTTTAGGATAGTAGGCTTTACCACTTGGAGTTAGGCATACATTTCCAAATTATTCTACCATTTTTTTTTTCACCTTTTCATTATGGAGATTCTTAGACATTGACAGAAGAACCAAGAAGATATATTTTGTTTTTGTTTTTGTTTTTCTTCGTTCTTCTTTCATTTTATTTTTCTTCTTTTTATTATTTTTTTATTTTCTTTTTCTGAGAATCACCACCCCAAACTTAGAAAGTTGCTATCCCATGAGCAACCCCAAACTTAGAATTTTATCAAGACAAGAATTTTTTTCTACCTAACTCCAAGTAAGGTGATTTAATTAAAGTCAGGTGTTTTGCTTATAATGTGGCTAGTAACCGAAATAAAAGGGCAAGACTCAAAGGGGCTAGCAAAGGGTAAAATTTTCATAGGGTAGTTAGAAAGGCTCAAACGACCAATAAAAGTGCCTCAATGTATGCATAAATTACAAGTGATACAAGTCAGAATTAGTGCAAGTTCTAGAGGGATAACACATGTCTGGATAATCAAACAACAAAGAATTTAAGTGTTTAGGCTCAAAAGCTCACAACTAGGATAATAAGAGAGAGTATGAACAATCAAAATAAAGCCAACATGCTTCTGAAAAGTTAAAATTGTATTTTTGAAAAATTGATGGCATATTAGCCTTCTACAACCATTTAGTAATCAAGAATGCATGCATTAGGAAGGCTTGTCGACTTGAGCAATAACATAATCTAAGAAATAAAATTTAACTTGCGAAATCACAAACATAAATTTTAAGATTAAGTGCAAGTCAATACGACTGTTTCATCATAGTACACATTTAGTGAAAGGAAAAAAAATGAATAAAAGAAAGTCAACATACACTGACATTAAATAAAGAAAACGAGAAAACGAAAAGAAATAGGACAAACAACAAAAATAAATTAAAAAAGGAAAGAAAACTTCTCTCAGTTTAGTAGTTCAAGGATTCTCGTTCAGATCATCCGCTCTTGTTATGTTATGGTCGCCAGTATACTGGTGAGGTGCAAATAGATCAGCATAAAACATGCCTCCTGGTGTCTGGAAAAAACGCTTCAAGCGCGCGTTGACAATGACAAATGCTGGAAAAAATGCTTCAGGCGCGCATCGACAGTAGCAAAACCTGGAAAAAGCGCTTAGGCGCGCCTGGGCGCACGTTCTGTCATTTGGAGCTGTACAATCGCTTCTCAATGCATCTTTTTGATTCCTTGCTCATACCAAACATCAAAACTAAGAGAACTAGCAATTAGAGACTAAAATTGGAACTAAATGGAGTAAAATAAATCTGAAATGCAATAAATAAATACGGTGCAAAGGATATAAAATTGGGTTGCCTCCCAATAAGCACTCGTTTAGCGTCTTGAGCTTGACGTCTCAACTATTGTCAAGGTGGCATATATGACAGGAAGAACACATCATCCTTCTCACCAAGAGATACATATTTCAAGTGAGGTGGCAATTGCTTAAGCGCAATCGATGGCGTATCTTTCTTTTTCTCTACATATTCATCTTCATTCCTTTTCAACCCCCTCCCATGTAGTGGGGAAAGGGGGGGAGTACGTTGATGATGCTTCTGGCATGGCTAAAACTTCTTTTACCTTCGGATCTTTACTTTCTTTAACAACATCTTGGGGTAGGCATAACACTCTTTCTAATGGCATAATGTGTCCTTGATGTTCACCTTCTTCATCGACTATCGAATTAAAAATCTCAATTCGGTTGCACCCTTCTCTTTCGTTTGAATGCTCCATGGCTTTTAAAATATTGAATGTGACTGTTTCCTCATTTACCTTAAAGGTTAAGGTGCCATCTGCTACATCAATCATAGCTCGCCCTGTTGCTAAGAACGGTCTCCCCAAAATCAAAGGAATGTCATTGTCTTCCTCCATGTCTAGTACCACGAAATCCATTGGAAAAATGAACTTATCCACTTTAACCAACACATCTTCCACCACTCCATAAGGGTGTTTCGTTGAGCGATCCGCAAATTGTAGCATCAGCTGTGTGTCTTTGACTTTCCCAATGCCCAGTTTTTTGTATATGGAAAGGGGCATAAGATTTACACTAGCCCCAAGATCACACAGAGCCTTCCCAAAAGTTCTATTTTCAATGGCACACGGGATTGAGAAGCTTCCAGGATCCTTGAGCTTCGGCGGAAGTTTTCTCTGTAGTATAGCACTACATGCTTCGGTTAGCATCACTGTTTCACCGCCGATTTTTCTTTTCTTCGACAGAATCTCCTTCATGAACTTGGCGTATGTTGGCATCTGTTCTAGTGCCTCTGCAAAAGGAATGTTAATTTGTAATTTTTTAAAAACATCAAGGAACTTACCGAATTGTTTTTCTGTTTCTTCCTTTTTTAACCTTTGAGGAAACAGAAGTCGAATTTCTGGTTTTGGAAGTGGTTCCCTTTTTTGTACCACATGTTCTTCCTCCTTTTCGAGAGTGGTGTGCTCTTCCACTAAGGTCGGTGTGACTGTTTCTTCTGAGTGGGTCGAGCTTGAAGTGCTTACACTTTGTTTGAATTTAAGTGGTACTTGTTCACTTACCTTGCCACTCCTTGTTGTCACGGCATTGACATAATTTCGTGGATTCGTAACTGTGTCACTAGGAAAATTTCCAGTCGTTCTTTGTGCCATTTGTTGAGCAAGTTAACCCACTTGAGTTTCCAGATTCTTTATGGATGCAGAGTGATTTTTCTGGATGGCTCTTGACTCTTCAATGAAAGAATTTGTGGTTGTCACTAATTTCTCCATGGCACTCTCCCAAGCAGCCTTTCTAGGTGGAAATTGGTTCGTTTGAGCTTCTTGTTGACCTTGAGAACCACCTTGCTGATCTCTCCAGGAAAAATTTGGATGATTTCTCCAACCAGGATTGTACGTATTAGAGTAGGGGTTATTCTGCCTGTTGTTATTACTCATAAAATTCACCCGTTCTAGTTCTTCTACCTCATTATCATCCAGTGCTTCACAGACTCCAGTTTTATGTGCTCCTCCACAAAGGTTACAACTAGTCTGCTTTAGTAATTTGACGGGGGCCACTTGTGGTTGTATATTTAGAGCTGCCATTCCATTCTTTATCTCAGTGGCGATAACCTCTTCCATCTGTTTTGAGAGCAACATCCCTTGAACCAACCCAGCCTCATAAACTTTCAATTCCAGCATAATTTCAATTCAGTAAATAAACTAATTCAATAGTGAATTGGCAATCCCCGGCAACGGCGCCAAAAACTTGATTGCGTTTCAGCAAGTGTACTGAATCGTTGCAAGTAATAATAAAACGGTAGTACCGAGTGTCGAACTCAAGGATTGCGTTTTACTATTGAATTATATTTGATTACTAGAATTGAACAAAAAGGTTCCCAAGTTGATTGAAATAATGTTTGAAATTAACAACAATAATAAAATTGATCTTTTATAATGAGAAAAATGTCAGGGATGAGTTTCACTTCGAATCCAACCTTGGTGTCTAATTTGATCCTAGTTACTGAATTCCTTTATTGAATTATTACCGAATTCTCTTTATTATTCTTGCCCTAATGTCTTAGTGACAGAACCTTTAATTCCAAAGTAACCCCTAATTCCTTAGTGGATTTAAGATTAGAATTAAGCATTACCGTATAGAAATTCTCTTGTAAATTATTGCTTTGCAACTAATTTAATTGGTTTCATGACCTGCATCTATCCCTAGACTACAAATTCATGAATTTCTCATCTCAAGCATTTGTAAAGTCCACTTCCGTTTCAAAATACAAATCGTAGAACATTTTAATGTTGATCAAGCAATAAAAAGCATTAAGCACAGAGATGAGAAAAATAATTCAATAAACTCATTCATATAACTAGAAATCAAATCAGAAAAATAAGGGTTTCATCTGGTTACACTCATCCCTAACAAATAGGGTTTAGTTACTCATGACAGAGATACAAAAGATAAGGATTAAAGAAGAATTACAAGAATGATTCATGGATGATTCTTGATAAAACTGCTTCAATGGCGGGAGAAACGATCGTCTTTGAGTTTCTATGCTAGGGCACAAGTCTCCCAAGTTCCCCAGAGTCAAAAAGATCCCTAAAACAGTAAAAATCTGTGTTTTTATGGTTGCTGGTGCGCGTCGCGCGCTCCAGGCGCTCCGGGCACGCTCCGGGCGCACATCATCTACTATGTGATGTATTTTGCATTTTTCTCATCCTTTGCCTCTGAATTTGGTCCCGGTGTCTTCATGAAAGTTGTAGATATGGATCTTAGCTTTCATTAGCACTTGGAGTGACACTAATTGGACATATATAACTCCAGATATTGCTGAAATACTCCACATATATCATGTTGATTTTTCACCAAAATTCAGCACTGTACTAAAACAGAACGCAATGTAAAATTACTACAAATTCCTACTTAATCAATGAAATAAAAACAAAAACCATTTTATTAACTCAAAGAACAAAAATCAACAAAATGTATCAAATAAATCCTTAATTTAACTGATGATTGAGGATAAATAAGACTAAAATAGTGGGAAAATATGCATATGATGAAGAGTCATCACACACTCTAAGAAAAACACTTAGAAAATATTTCTCATTCGATCAAGTATTTCGGTCTTTAAACTCTAAGGTGAATTTGAAATTTTGATCTTGAGTTATTCTACTCTTTTATGGTTTTTTGATGATCTTCTCTTTAACTTTGAGTATCTATTTCTAAATAAATTTAGAACTTCAATTTCGTCTTTGTTTAATTTTGAATTGCATCTTCACTCATAGTTTGGTCAACAATGATCTTATTCAAAAATAATTCTAAACAAAATGTTTTTTGATATTATGTTCTTTAACCAATTCTTTATTCCATAAATCAATCTGGGCAGTTCTTCTAGATTGACTCTGTTCGTATTTTGTTTAGATTGAATTTATCAATTCCTCATATTGATTATATTTGTATTTGTTGAGACTAAGTTTGTAAAATCTTCAGATTGATACGTTTCATATTTTGTTCAGATTGAGTTTGTAAATTCTTCAGATTGATTATGTTCGTATTTTGTTTAGATTGAGTTTGTAAATTCTTTAGATTGATATTGTTCGTATTTTGTTAATATTGCTTTCGCAAATTCTTCATATGAAACTTCCTTCTTATTGTTTGCTTTGATCTAGCGGACACATAGGGTTTGACCGGTTCTTGAAATTTCACAACTAGGAAAATGACTAAGTCAAATTTAGTATTTTTGTTCTTTGTCAAAATCTGTATGATGTCTTTGCAAGTAATAAATATATCTTGTGGTGAGTGTTTCTTCTGGCAAACAATTCTTGATCATATCTTCTTTTGATAATATTTATAAAATCTCCTTCAAATCTTGATCATATGCTTTTTTCAACTTGGTCAAATATTTTATTCATTTATAAATTCGAATCAAATTTTATTTAAATTGTCTTAAAAAACATGAATATTCTTTCATACTCTATGAAGTCAAACATATTGTTCAAATAAAATATTTTTGTTAACATCAAAACTCTAAGTATAAAACAAACTTAGTTCCAACACTTAAAATTGAGACAGAGAAAGATAATTGTGAGGCCATTGTATGTTGCTTTTTATACATTACTTAGCGATGTGAGAATCATTGATTTAATGTTGGGAAATAAAACTTAATGAGTCTGATAATGGAGGTCATGATTGAGCATGCGGGGGAGATCAAACTTTGTGGGTATTCTAGGAAGATTTTTAAGGTGACTTGGCATAAATTCCTCAATGTCGAGAGCAAATGTGAAACCCTCGTTTAATCATTTCGACCACTTAGACGAGTCTCGTGATGAGTCGGTGTGTCTATATATTAGGATGTGGTCGCAAATGTGATTGTTCATCCACTTGCATTGTGAGATAATATCGTCTCGTCATCAAGTACTATTGAATAGTTTTGGTATCACATGACATTGAAGTAATGTATCTAGTGAGCATTCCATTGCCATGCCATTATTCACACTTTTGTTTGTCTTTGGATTTGTGATAAAATTAGTTATGATATACTAATTAATCCTCATATTTTGTTTGTTAACCACCATTTTATTTATTTGATAGGTCTTAGATTACAAATATGGGTTTAGTTTGGCCTTAATTTCCAAATATTATTAATTTTTAGGATTTCTCATTTTCACTTTTCTTTCTTCCGCATAGCATATCTAGATATACTATATCAAATTTAGGTATTCCTCACGTGCATTAAAATCTAAGACAAATCATTATAATTTTCTATTTCACAAGGTTTATAATCCTCACGTCATTCAAATCCTATAATTTTGTGTTTCACAAGTTTAATAATCCTCATGTGCATTAAAATCTAGACAAATCATTATAATTTTGTGTTTCACAAAGTTAAAGTTAAAGTTAATCAACACAAGTCATCACACCATTTATCATGTCGCTTATAAAAAAACATAGTACAGTCAGTTCAGTCACTACAATCTATAATAGCAACTTAGTTTGACATATTTTACACATTATAATATCTCAAAATGAACACAACAACAACCTATAACTTTTTATAAAGATAGTTTTTACTAACAACTCTAATTAAATAATTAATTCATTTATTACTCTTAATAGGGAATCAACTTTGGCTTGCCCTAGATAGTTGTGAAATGAGACAATCTCGTTTGTCTTATTGCATTCATGCGAAACAAGGTATTACAAGAATAACTTTATTCCCCACTTAAAGAGGATATCAAGTTATCTGAGCTTGGGAACCATGCTTTCGAAAAAAAGGAAACACAATAGTCATTTCCTTGATCGCTCTATAAAATGGCAAATGTGCAACTTCATAAAGATTTTAGTTATCCATTATACTCACTAAACACCCAAGCCAAGATTACGATACATTGTGGGCTAGGTTTCCCTTAAAAACTCTTTAAGAACCAAATCCAAACATGCTCTAGTTCTCTATCTTGTTTGAATTTCGAGAAGAGAGCTTTAAAGAAAAAGATAACTGTAATTTAATTTATCCAATCATAACAACACAACCTTTTTATAGGAGATTCCCTTTGGTACTATCTTCATAATCAATGAAATTACAATTGTTAGGATCTATATGAAATTCAAAAAGTATAATTACGATATAAATTTTGTAATGGACTTTAAAATTATTAATAACTAAAAATTAGTCAGATATCAGTCAATATTAAAATATTTATAAAATTCATAATACATTTGGTTGCCTAAAAAGATTATTCAAATCTATATCTTGAAACAAAACAAAAAACATACAAATTATTTTCGGTCCATAAATCAATTAAAACATCAAAAGCTTATTGCAATATGATCCCGCTTGACACAAAAGTTGTCATACTTAGTTTATAGTGAAAAAAATGTTTATAGAAAATTGTTATGATCCATATGAAATTCAACAAGTATAATCACAATATAAGTTTAGTAATGGACTTTAAAATTATAAATGACTAAAACTTATTTGGATATCACTAATTATTGAAATATTTATAAAATTCATAATACAATTGGTGGCCTAAAATCAATATTGAAATCTATATTTAAAAAAAAACATACAAATTATGTTTCCTCCATAATTTAATAAAAACATCAAAAGCTTATCGCAATATGATCCTATTTAACAAAAAAGGTTCCATACTAAGATTATAGAGAAAAAAATGTTTGAGGATTTTTTCCCAAAACTTGAATGATTTATCGAAAAAATAGTAAGATCATGTTTCAGCTACAAATCATATATTTGATCTTGTTTCGACTTCAAATCATATATTTTATATAACTCAACAAATTTATTTATTATCTCTATAATATTTTCTGTTAGTTAAAAATTTTATTCGATTAATTTTTCATAGATAACCTTTTTTATTAAAATGAAATAATTTTGCTTCATTCAATGAAGGGTATGAAAGAATTTTTTATATTATAGCAGATGATAGGTGATAGTTTTGGCGCTGCAGCCTAATTGGGATGACTTAGCTATCATTTGAAGCTTTCGCAAACTAATTTTTCCTTAACAAATGGAGGGTACAGAGGAATTATTCAGAAAGGTGGGTGGGTACAAAGTAATTTAACAAAGAAAATAAAAGTGATCAATTTTATGAACTATTTTGATAATATAAACTAAAACTTTAATTGATTTGAAATACCAAACATACTAGAAGAATTAGAGGCAGAAATATTGTTAAATCGATAAACATACTTTTATTTAAATTTTTGGATGTATATTGTTACATCGATAAAAATAATTTTAGTAATGTTAACTCTGGCAACAATCCTCTATTACATATATATGCAAGGAATGCAAAATGAGAGCAAAAGTGTGAACCTAGGCAGGGGATAGGGCTGGGAATGAAGAGGGATGGTGATGATGTTGGTGGCGTTTGTGGTGCTTGTTGTGCTTATGATCGAAACCCTCCTCATAACTAGTGGACAATGAGATAATTGTATTATCAAAGGGAAAGGGTGGACGACTAGGGGCCAAAAAAGGAGCATGGACATGGCCCTGGGTTGGGGCTGATGATTTTTGGTGATGATGTTTGTGGTGTTTTTGCTCCTTACTCAGTTCATAACTAGTGGATACAAAGTAAGAAAGTGCAGCGGATGGGGTTGATTTGGGATGGTGATGGTGGTTGTGGTGTGAAACATGGGCATGGTTTGGGGTTTGGGATGATAAATGATGGTGTCGTTTGTAGATAGATTAACTTAGATGAAGTGATTTAATAGGAGTTAAAGATGGAGGTTGAACAGGGGCCGGGGTTGGGGCAAGTTGGTGATGATAATAGTTGTAACACCCTAAATTTTATAATAAACTATTTTATTAGTTAAGTAGGATTTTAAATAATTAATTTTAATATTAAAATTATTTTAGAATATATGATGATAAATTTTCTGACAAATTTTTGTTATATATGTGATTTCTATGATGTGCTAGTTTAATAAATATTAGATTACATGAGCGATATAAATAATAAATATTATATTTTATTCTTTGATATAATTTTTAAAAAAATAATAGTATTTTAGTGTAATACTTATATTTTAAAAAAAATTATCCGATTTTACGTGTATATACGTCTACGCAATTAATGTAATACTTTTATGTGCGCTTGACTGATGTTAAGTATGCACGTAGTTATATTTCAATTATTTATAACTATTTTTATTTTTATGTATGTTTTTTTTATAAATAATTATCTTGAGATAGTAGTGATATTGTGTTTGATTTCCGTTATTTTTATATACTTGTTATGACATTGTGATTTTATATATATTTATTAAGATTTTGTAATTAATATAAAGTGTTGATGTTATATTTATTTATTTTAGAATTTCGATCATTCTCTAATGATGGTAATATCTTAACTTGAGTATTTGGAAAAATAAGTATTATAATAGGGATTATTTTGAATATGAGAGTTTTGGTTATTAATGTATTTGAAAAGATTAATTATTTTTATTTATAAATTATTAGTTTTGAAATATTAATAATGTTTTATTAATGAAATTGTGTTTTAAAAAAAATAATAAAATAAAACTAGTAAAACATAAAAGGAGACCAATGGGTTTGACCCATGTGTGAACCCTAATTGTTAATAAAATAAAACAAAAAAAAAAAAAAGGA